>NW_024753828.1:1660013-1683765 GCF_018991925.1 Homarus americanus | reverse complement strand
GAAGTTACGTATTGCTGTGGTGTTACCTTAGTTTTACCTGTGTGGGTGTTACTTTAGTTTTATCTGTAGTGTGTAAGATACGTAGTGGTACCTGTAGTGTGGTGTTAACCCTTAGTTTTACCTGTAGTGTGTGGTGTTAACACTTAGTTTTACTCTGTAGTGTGGTGTTACTTTAGTTTTACCTGTAGTGTGTGGTGTTACCTTTAGTCTTACCTGTAGTGTGTGGTGTTACCCATAGTTTTCCTGTAGTGTGTGGTGTTACCTTTAGTCATCAGTGTGTGTGATACGCGTAGTGGTATCTGTGTGTGGTGTTACCTTTAGTTTTACCTTTAGTGTGGTGTTACCTTTTAGTTTTACCCTGTAGTGTGTGGTGATACGTGTGTGGTCATCTGTGGTGTGTGGTGTTACCTTTAGTCTTACCTGGTGTGGTGTTACCTTTTAGTCTTACCTGTAGTGTGTGGTGTTAACCTTAGTTTTACCTGTGTGTGGTGTTACTTTTAGTTTAACCTATAGTGTGTGGTGTTACCTTTAGTTTTACCTGTAGTGTGTGGTGTTTTCTTTAGTTTAACCTATAGTGTGTGGTGTTACCTTTAGTTTTCTCTGTAGTGTGTGGTGTTACCTTTTAGTTTACCTGTAGTGTGTGGTGTGTTACTCTTCAGTTTACCTGTGGTGTGGTGTGTTACCTGTAGTGTGGTGTTACCTGGTGTGTGGTGTCATTAGTGTGTTGCTACTCAGTGTGGTGTTACCTGTAGTGTGGTGCCACGTGTAGTGTGTGGTGGTACTTTTACCCACCTGTAGTGTGTGGTGTTACCTGTAGTGTGGTGCTACGTGTAGCGGTACCTGTAGTGTGTGGTAGTTACTTGTAAGTTACCTCGAGTGTGTGGTGTACATGTCGAGTTACCTGTGAGCTGCCCGTACTCTAACCACATATAACACACACAAAAACATTACTACATACTACTTATATCACTGAATCGATTATGACCATCATCCACGCCATGATACAATATGAGTTATTAGGGATGCTCATCTTCGTTGATGACGCTTCGAGGCTAACTCAACAGTTTTACACCTTTTCGTAGTGCCCTTCCAAGCATTAAGACGTGGAGAACCGTTTCCTGTAAGAGGGTCAGATTTGGCACTTTTTCAGGCTTGTCTTAAGACTATCCTTATACTTTCAGTTGCCCGCCAGCGTTACGTTTACTATTAGTTAGGTGACTGTAAAGTAGCTGCTTTGACAGTTCACTGTCGTCCATGCGGGTAACATGGCCAGTCCAACGTAGTTGTTCATGGATAATGGTTGCCTCGATGCTCCTACAATTGGTGTCAGCAAGAATACTGGCATTTGTTCTCTTGTCTTCCCAGCGAACTCGGAGGATAAACGTAGACTACGTTGGTGAAAGTTTTCAAGTGCCTTGAGGTGTCTCCTGTATGTGACAAGATGTCTGCTGCCATATAGCAGGGTTGGGAAGACCACTGCTCGATATACATACAACTTTGTGAGATAATTTCAGCCTTACAGTTGAAAACACGGGTACAGAGTTCGTTAAGGCTCGAGATTCACATCTCATCCGATGTTGAATCTCTTCATCGATGTCCGTGATGGTAGACAGGTGGGGAGCCGAGATACTGAAAGTGGTTAGCATTAGATAGAGTAGTACCATTGCTGGATGGATGGTGGAGGTGTGGCTGAACCAGGGCAGGCTGAAAAAATCTGAGTCCTATGTACATTCACCTCAAGGCCGAAGTGTGCATACATCTGCGTAGGTGCTCGACCTGTAGGTCGCGTTCAGTGTGAGCAACAAGGCTGAGGTCGTCTACGCATTCGAAGTTCAGTAAAGGAACCTGCAGATACCTTTGTTCCTGCCCGAGTCGTCTTATGTTGAAAAAGACTTTCATCCGGTACTGGATGTCTACCCCGCCGGCTAAATTGGCACTGGCACGAGTAAGGAAAGGCAGCCAAGAAATGGAAAGAGAGTTGGTCCCAGCACACATCCTTGTTTTACCCCCGTTAGGGAAGAACTCCGACTGTGTGCCATTGTGTAGACACTGCCGTTCATACTTGACGCGGAGCGTTCCACAAAGGCAACGAATTTTGGTGGGCAGCCAAATGGCTGAGAGGCCGCCAGAGGGCTCCCCTGTTGACCGAGTCGAAGGCCTTGGTTGATGAAGGCCATGGTACAGGTCACGACGCTGTTCTCTGCACTTTCCTGTATCTGGCGGGCATCAAAGATCATGTCAGTGGTGCCATGGATGCTCTAAAGCCACATTGAGATTCTGGGAGTTAGTTTTCTGCCTCAGAAGAAGTCTGTTTATAAGGATTCGGGAGATAATCTTACAGCTACGAACGGCAGCAAGATCCCGCTGTAGTTGCCAGTCTCACTGGTCTCCCGTGTTCTTTAAATATTGACGATGGAGGCGTCTTTAAGAGCTTGGGAATTCTTCCTTTTCCCATATATTCTCCAGGAGAGAGTGGAGATGGCTGTAAGTAGAGGTCCTCCTGCTTTATACATCTCGGCTGGGATTCCATCAGGTCCTGAGGCTTGGTTATTTTCATCTGTTTGATGGCAGTAGCTACCTCATCCAAGGATGGAGGATAGCCGAGGTGGGTCAGCTCTGGATGCTGAGGGTCAGGATATCCACATCAGTGTTTCGATTGAGCAGTGAATGGTAGTGCTTTTTCAGCGCTGAAGGAGGCCTTCATCGTCTTTAATTATGGAGTTACCGTCGGATGAGTGGAGGGGCTGCGCCACGAGTGATTGGCCCATAAATGTTTTATTGGAATAGAAAAATTGCCATTTTGTGTTGATCTGCAAGTTTTTGTGTTTCATACATGCCTATTTTAAACCAGCCACCTTAGATTGCGAAGTTCGCCCTCGGCCAACCCTTTCTTCTTGGCAAAGGTATCAGCTTTTGTTCGAGACTGAGGGTTGTTCTGCCAGTCATTAAAGCAGCACGTTTATCACTGAAAAGTACATTGATTTCCGGTCATTTTCATCAAACTAGTCTTGTTGTATTCCTTCGATCTGCCGAGGCTCTTTGCAGGTTTTTGTCATGACACTGTCGAGAATACCCCATTCGGCATCGGATTTGAGTTGTTTATTGTCGGGTTGTTTAACAGCCCCAGTTTGAGCTGCTCTTCGAAGGCATGTACTACCGCTGATCCTCCAAACTCTAAGTGTTAAACCTTCTGGAGATCTCTTTCTGAGAATGATGTAGTCAATGAGATGCCAGTTTGGATCATTTGTGTTGCCACGAAACCCTTGAACTTGTCCCCTGCCTCAAACAAGGTTGGTGATAGTAAGGTTGTGCACTTGCTGAGGAGAACTGTTGGGGTTACACTTGCCAAGTCCATTTCTTCCTATGATTCCCTGCCAAATGTCAGCATCTCTGCCAGCTCTGGCATTGAAGTCACTAAGGAGCACAACCTTATTCTCTTCTGGCGATAGAGGTTAGCATTCTGTCAAGATCTGCGTAAAAGGCTTCTTGATGTCATCCTCTGCATCCAGTGTTGGGGCATATACACTGATGAAGAAGGCGACGTGAGTGATTCGGACTTCGAGCGTCATGAGGCGCTAAGTTGATCGCAATAGTCGCCTAGCCTATGTATGCATTGGCGGATGACAAAGCCAACTTAAATGCGGTTTTCTCTGCAACAGGCTTAACCTTCCAGAGGAAAGGTATAGCCAGAACCCTGTTCTGTGAGTCGACCGTCGTCTGGGAGCCGTGACTCACTAATAGCTATGTCGATGTTATTATGCTTAGCCAGCTCTGCCACAAGGGCGGTTCTTCTTTCAGGACGCTCATCTGTGCAGTATCCAGAAGGGTCCTGACATTCCATGCAGCGACCATACCATGCACACACACACACACACACACACACACAAAAAGGAACACGTTCAAAATTAATACATAATTTTCTATATAAAAAATAAATATCATTCTTCCTGATTGTTTTCTCGAGCTACCAAAATTTTACTAGATATTTAAATAACGAAATAATAAATAAATATAATAATAATAATAATTAATAATAATAATAATAATAATTCATAACTTTATTTTTGTTGTTTTACCTTCCACTTCTATCTAAACTCTATACTGCTAATAAAACCACCAAAAATACCTACATACATAAACATAAACTAAAAAAAATCGAAGAAAAGACAGAAAACACATCCTACTGTTTAAGTAGCAACAAATAATGTTTACAAGACTTTCACACGAACATCGATACACTTGGTCCACACGTTCCAATAATCACACGAGAAAAAACATCCGATTCGAAACTAAAAACAAAACAAAAAACCATTATTTTATCCTCAGATTTTCTGATGTTCATGTTGGGGATTATGAGCGACAAAAACAGTGGTGGTAGGAGGAGGGAGGGTGGTGATGGAGATAGAGGAATATGAGGAGTTAGGTGGTGGAAGAGACAGATAAAGAGGAGCAGACAGTGGAGCAGACAGCGGAGGAAGACGAGGGGCAGACAGGGAGGAGGAGAGGCAGACAGTGGAGGAGGAGGGCAGACAGGGAGGAGGAGGGGGCAGACAGGGAGGAGAGGGCAGACAGTGGAGGAGGAGGGGCAGACAGTGGAGGAGGAGGGGCAGACAGTGGAGGAGGAGGGGCAGACAGTGGAGGAGAGGGCAGACAGGGAGGGGAGGAGGGCAGACAGGAGGAGGAGGCAGACAGTGGAGGAGAGGGGTCAGGAAGTGGAGGAGAGAGGGGACAGTGGAGGAGGAGGGGCAGACAGTGGAGGAGGAGGAGAGACAGTGGAGGAGAGGAGGCAAGACAGTGGAGGAAGACGAGGGCAGACAGTGGAGGAGGAGGAGCTGTGATAGCCAGTAAGGAGATGTCATGTGATACTGACATTAGTATAAATATGTAATAAAACCAATATTAGGATGTGTGTGTGTGTGTGTGTGTGTGTGTGTGTGTGTGTGCAGAGTATTTATCATCATGTGTTGCATGGGTGTAAAATATATTGACTGTTTACATGTATATTCAACATTTACTCTCACATTAACATAGAAGACTCCATAGTAGCTATCACCCAATCTTTACACCACCACAGTGCCCAGAGCTCAACACACACACACACACACACACACACACACACACACACACACACACAGCCCAGTCCCAACCATTGTAAAAATTATCAATAACTTGTAATAAATCAGTATTCACTCCCAGTAAACACTACTTCTGCACTGTCACTATGTTGAAATGAACTGTAGTTTGAGCTTTTCCCCATCTAGTTATTATATGTCTTATTTGTGTCACTTATGTTACTTGTATATTATTTGTAATTCGTAACCCATTCCCCAAATATGTAACTGTATATTTTCAGCCTCTGGCTGCCAAGTTTCAAAACGTTAATTATTATTATTATATTATATTATACACACACACACACACACACACACACACACACACACACACACACACACACACACACACACACACACACAAAGCTTCAAAAAAAACAAAAAAACTCCCTTAAAGAAAAACAGATTGAGCTTCTTACTGAAGAAAAAGAAAGCTAGTAGCAAATATTTCGCAAAAGAAAGAAGAAAGTCATTTGAGGTGTTCCTAGAGAAAGGAAATTCAATTCGGTGTTGCTATTAAAAAGGTAGAGGAAAATATAGAAAGCCTGAAGAGGAAGTTTGGAAAGATCTCGCGGGAGTTAAAAGTCCTATTCGCTAAATTTCCCTGCCATTGCCATCAAAGGATTTTCTTTTCTCACTGTTTCTCCTTTCCAGAACACAAAGTAACGTGTAATAAAACATCATTGGAGGGTGGAGGAAGGTAAGATTGGACTGGTTAGAGGAGGGGAGAATGGGTTGAGGGATAGAGAGAGGGTTGTTTGCAGGGGGTTTGAGGAGGGAAAGTTGGGTGGGCTGGAGGAAAGTAGGAGGGTTGGGTTAGGGGTTGGGTTGAGGGTGGGAGGGGGGTAGGAGGCATCAAAGAGAGGGAACTCTGAGAGGGTGAGGAAGGAGAGTTTACTGAAAGGTGAAATTGTGTGTCCTGACCCCTGTAGCTGGCTGCAAGTTGAAGGTGGTGGTGAGGGGAGCTGAGGTCACCCCTCACTCACTCACTCCCTCCCTCCCTCCCATGTATGTCTGTCTGCAGTACTGTATAATGCAATGTATACTTCTAACACACACACTCACACACACACACATACTGACGTTAGTTCAGATGAAGACAAGAACAATCATACGGAAACAACAATCACAAGCCAGTCTTACATTTTGCTATGAAGGAACATCAACAAACCTCACACCCGTACGAGCGTCCTTAACAATGAGTAGCCTAGTGCTGTGATCACCATCGTACATCAGCCATCATCACCCCCTCCCTCTCCCCTATTGAGCGTCAAGTGGAGGAAAAAAAAAAAAAAGAATAATTATTTTCTCATTTTTCGGGATTTCTGAGACTTTTATATGTATGAATGATGACGTTTATGACATTTTATATCTTCGAATTTCTTGACATGGGCAGGAATTATACTGTTTCTTTCGTGTTAACCTTTTGTACCGGATTGTAATGAGTAAAAGTCTCTACACGAGAGAGAGAGAGATTAACGTACAACAAAAATTTCATTATAGCAAAAGATTCAAGCCATTGTCTGCTAATTGATCTAAACTGGTCAGGAACTTGCTCGGGGCAGGTGTATTCACTGTTAACTTTTTGCCCTTCACTGGCGCTAACTTGGCTAACTTTGTGCGTCCTGTTGCCACGAACCAACTATACCTCATGTATTACCTTAGAGCCAGTCTTGTCCATTACCTAGTTCCTCTCTCTCTCTCTCTCTCTCTCTCTCTCTCTCTCTCTCTCTCTCTCTCTCTCTCTCTCTCTCTCTCTCTCTCTCTCTCTTTCTCTTTCTCTCTCTCTCTCTCCCACAGATAAAAAACTTTCCCAAATTACGTAAGTTATAATTCTTAATAATCCATTTCTTCAATTGGTCGATTTTTTACTTTTTGTAGGGAGGAGAGGTGGAGGAAGAAGGAAGACGGAAGATAAGGAGGAAGAGGGCGTGATGGTAATAATCGAATGAAATCTCGAGAGACAAATGAACTGACTCGCTTTACGACGGTGTTATGACTAGAACACTGTGGAACATGTTTAAATATAAGGAAGACATGACGAAAGAAAAACTTTATGAATTGTCTGTCGGCAAAAATAAAGTCGATATAGTTGTAGCTTATGTTTAGTGAAGTTGTTAATGTTTCATAATAGGTCAAATAATTTATGTATATTTTGATGCCGTTAGAGTCTGTATTTAATTTATTCTTTCCCAAGATTATCAAACGCTAAAACGCGTCATCCAAGAAGCTCGTCATCTGAGTAATGCATCATCCGAGTAACACATCATCTGAGTAACACAAAATCTGAGTAACGCGATCATCCGAAAGTAATGCATCATCTGAGTAACACATCATCCGAAAGTAACACAAAATCTGAGTAACGCATCATCCGGAGTAATGCATCATCTGAGTAAATACATCATCCGAGTACAAAATCTGAGTAACGATCATCCGAAAGTAATGCATCATCTGAGTACATCATCCGAGTAATGCATCATCTGAGTAACACATCATCCGAGTAACACAAAATCTGAGTAACACATCATCCGAGTAACACAAAATCTGGAGTAATACATCATCCGAGTAATGCATCAGCTGAGTAACACATCATCCCAGTAACACAAAATCTGAGTAACGCATCATCCGAAAGTAATGCATCATCTGGAGTAAATACATCATCCGAGTAATGCATCATCTGAGTAACACATCATCCGAGTAACAAAATCTGAGTAACGATCATCCGAGTAATGCATCATCTGAGTAACACATCATCCGAGCAATGCATCATCTGAGTAACGCATCATCCGAGTAATGCATCATCCGAGTAATGCATCATCCGAGTAATGCATCATCTGAGTAATACATCATCCGAGTAACAATAAAAATCTGAGTAACGCATCATCCGAGTAATGCATCATCTGAGTAACACATCATCCGAGTAATGCATCATCTGAGTAACGCATCATCCGAGTAATGCATCATCCGAGTAATGCATCATCCGAGTAATGCATCATCTGAGTAACGCATCATCCGAGTAATGCATCATCCAGCAATGCATCATCCGAAAGTAATGCATCATCCGAGTAACGCATCATCGAGTAACACAAAATCGAGTAATGCATCATCTGAGTAACGCATCATCCGAGTAACGCATCATCCGGTAATGCATCATCCGAGTAATGCATCATCCGGTAACATCATCCGAGTAACACAAAATCCGAGTAATGCATCATCCGGTAACGCATCATCGAGTAATGCATCATCCGAGTAACACAAAATCCGAGTAATGCATCATCTGAGTAACGCATCATCCGAGTAACACAAAATCCGAGTAATGCATCAGCTGAGTAATGCATCATCCAAGTAACACATCATCCGAGTAACACAAAATCCGAGTAATGCATCATCTGAGTAATGCATCATCCGAGTAACACATCATCGGTAACACAAAATCCGAGTAATGCATCATCTGATAACGCATCATCCAGAGTAACACATCATCCGAGTAACACAAAATCCGATAATGTCATCTGAGTAATGCATCATCTGAAGCTAAGCATCATCCGAGTAACACAAAATCCGAGTAATGCATCAGCTGAGTAATGCATCATCAAGTAAACATCATCCAGTAATGCATCATCTGAGTAACGCATCATCCGAGTGACACAAAATCCAGTAATGCATCATCTGAGTAACGCATCATCGAGTAACGCATCATCCGGTAATGCATCATCCGAGTAATGCATCATCCGAGTAACACATCATCGAGTAACACAAAATCCGAGTAATGCATCATCCGGTAACGCATCATCCGAGTAATGCATCATCCGAGTAACACAAAATCCGAGTAATGCATCATCTGAGTAACGCATCATCCGAGTAACACAAATCCGAGTAATGCATCAGCTGAGTAATGCATCATCCAAGTAACACATCATCCGAGTAACACAAAATCCGGTAATGCATCATCTGAGTAATGCATCATCAAGTAACACATCATCCGAGTAATACATCATCTGAGTAACGCATCATCGAGTAACGCATCATCCGAGTAATGCATCATCCGAGTAACACAAAATCTGAGTAATACATCATCCGAGTAATGCATCATACTAGTAACACATCATCCGAGTAACACAAAATCTGAGTAATGCATCATCCGAGTAATGCATCATCCGAGTAACACATCATCCGGTAACACAAAATCCGAGTAATGCATCATCTGAGTAATGCATCATCGAGTAACACATCATCGAGTAATACATCATCTGAGTAACGCATCATCCGAGTAACGCATCATCCGAGTAATGCATCATCCAGTAATGCATCATCCGAGTAATGCATCATCCGAGTAACGCATCATCTGAGTAACGCATCATCCGAGTAATGCATCATCGAGTAACGCATCATCTGAGTAACGCATCATCCGGGTAATGCATCATCCGGTAATGCATCATCGATAATGCATCATCCGAGTAATGCATCATCCGGTAATGCATCATCCGGTAACGCATCATCTGAGTAACGCATCATCCGGTAATGCATCATCGAATGCATCATCCGGTAATGCATCATCGAGTAATGCATCATCGGTAATGCATCATCGAGTAACGCATCATCTGAGTAATGGCATCATCTGAGTAATGCATCATCTGGAGAACAAATGTCTGATAACGCATCATTCGAGTAACGCATCATCCGGTAATGCATCATCCGGAAAGGACGCATCTGGAGTAACGCATCGTCTGATAATGCATCATCTGGAGTAATGCATCATCTCGATAATGCATCATCTGGAGTACCATCCGAGTAATGCATCATCTGGAGGCAATTATCACTGGAGTATGGAATATCCAGTAATGATTATCTTGAGTAATGCATCATCCGGAGTAATGCATCATTCGGTAATGCATCATCCGAGTAATGCATCATCTGAGTAACGCATCATCTGGAGTAATGCATCATCCGAGTAATGCATCATCCGAGTAATGTATCATCTGAGTAATGCATCATCTGAGTATCGTATCATCTGAGCAACGCATCATCGAGTACGATCATCCGAGTAATGCATCATCTGAGTAATGCATCATCCAGTGAACGTATCATCTGAGTAATGCATCATCTGAGTAATGCATCATCCGAGTACCGCATCATCTGAGTACGTATCATCTGGAGTAATGCATCATCTGCTGAGTAATGTATCTGAGTAATGCATCATCTATAATTGCATCAATCTGAGTAACGCATCATCTGGAGTAATGCATCATCCGAGCAATGCATCATCTGAGTAATTGATCCCAGTAACCGCATCAATCCGAGTAATGTATCATCCGAGCAATGTATCATCTGAAATAATGCATCATCCGAGTAACGCATCATCCGAGTAATGCATCATCTGAGTAACGCATCATCCCTGATATAAGAGGCACTCGGGCACTTGTAAGCTTTTCTATGGGCGTTAAATCCCTCGACAATGACTGTAATTGCCGATATCACCGAGGAAACACACCACGACGTTAGGGTGAGGGAGGGAGGAGGGAGGGAGGACGGAGAAGGAGGGGGAAGTGGAATTGTCTCATAAAGGTCAACACAGAACCCTTACTGGCCACGTTACGGGAATATGAAAGGAAAGAAAAAAAGTTGAGTCGACCAAGGAAGGATAATCCGCATCATCTGCCCCGCGTCTAATTACCATCTGGATGAGATGATTTACCTGGATCAACAAAGAGAGATACAGACTCCAGAGAGGACGGCCATAGGGACGACAATGGCCCGCCTCGCCACAATCAACAAATAGCCAGACATAATCACGATCCAAACCTTTAATGGCCACGTTGAGCGATAACTCTGGATTAACGACCCCTGCTACCACCTGAGCAACACATCGGGTCAAATCCTACCCCCCACCAACTCCCACCCTCCAAATATGTCTTGGTGGAGAGAGGAGGAGAAGAGGTGGTGGTGGAGATGGTGAAGGTGAGGGTGTTGGTGGGGATGGAGGTGGTGTAGAGGGTGGTAGCGGCGGAAGTGAGGGTGTTGGTATAGGGGTGGTAGTGAGTGTGTTGGTGGGATACTCCATTAGGAAAGGAGTGAGAGGGAGGAAGGGAAGGAAGTGTAAAGGGTGGAATGTCTGAGGGAAAGGAGAAGGAGGAGCATTCCTGGATACTATGGGGAAGGAATATTTGGAGTAGCAATTAGGTTACCTTGGGTGATTGGAGGGTGTAAGGAAGAATAGGTATTTTGATTATTGGGGGTATAAGGAGGAGGAGGGCGTGTAAGGATGGAGATGATGTTTACGTTCGAAGTATAAGGGATAAGAAGTGGATGCCAAGAAGTCCAACACTTATACCCTTCGTAAACTATCCCCACTAACGGGTACAGACTTTTGGGACACCCTGTATTATATCCCAGGACAAGAATTTATACATCTGACTTCTCCACATTTTATCATTTGGTTTAACTTAGGCCATTGTTTATATTGGTACAACTATCTTTTTTTTTCTGCCGTTTCCATGGTAATTAGTCACCTAAGGTTAGCGAGCATCATTCACCCCTCCCCCACACACGTCGTCCTCAGGCCTACCAACACCCCACCCTCCCCCATCCCCCATTCAGAAGTGCTAACACCCCGCATCCCCCTGCCAGAGATGCCATCACCTTTATGCCTTATTCATGCCAGTTAATGTACCTGCATACACTCTACGTCTGTGCTCAGTCTACAAGCTGCATATTTTATTCATGTTTACATTTGCATTTACGATTTACATGGTTACTTTTTTATATTTCTTACTTTCATATACATTTACGATTTATATTTACTCATATCTTTTTTTTACAATTTACAATTCAGATGAGAATTTATTTATTTACAATGTGTAATTACCACATGTCTGTTGGTGACTTGTATTTCCACGTAATTCTTCCTTTTACATTTTACAGTTATACTTTCTTTCCGATTTTATATTTACATTTTCATTTACAGTTGTATAAGGTATCTACTTTTACATAATTTTAACTACATACATACATACATACATACATACATACATACATACATACATACATACATACATACATACATATACATACTACTTTTCTGTCACTCTGAATCGATTATGACCATCATCCAGCTATGTTACAACATGAGTTATTAAGGATGTCACCTTCGTTGGTGAGTTCTGATGTGACTCGAGAAGCCGAGACGGGACCGGCAGGGCCGTCCACAGATGTTGTGTGTGGTGGGGGCTACATCTAGTGCGGAGGGGCGGCGGTAGCGTCTTTCCAGCGCTGGCGCTTGTCTGCCCCCAGTAAGCAGTCGGGCTAACTCGAAAGTATTGACACTTTGTGTGGTGATCCTCCAAGCGTTACGATGTGGAGTAATCATCTCCCAGGTGAGGGTTGTCGATTTGGCACTTTTTCAGGTTTGTCTTAAGACTATCCTTGTACTTTTTCCGTTGCCCGCCGGCGTTGCGTTTACCATTCGTTAGTGACTGTGAAGTAGCAGCTTTGGCAGTATGCTGTCGCCCATGCGGGTAACATGGCCAGTCCAACGTAGTTGTTCATGGATAATGGTAGCCTCGATGCTCCTACAGTTAGTGTCAGCAAGAACAAAGAACATAAGAACATAAGAATGGTGGAAACTGCAGCGGGCCTATTGGCACATACTGGGCAGTCCCGTTTACACCCAACCCCTATTGTTATAAGCATCAAACCTATGTTTGAAGCTATCCAGCGTATTCGAGTTAATGGTGATATTTGGCAACTTGTTCCATTCATCCACTACTCTGTTTCAAACCAGTGTTTACCTATTTCCGCGCCTAAATCTAAATTTGTCTAATTTAAAACCATTGTTACGAGTTCGCTCCTGGTTGGATAGTTTGAGTACCTTTGTAATGTCCCTTTGTTTAGCCCTGACTTCCATTTATACACATCTATCAGGTCGAGGGAGTGCAAATTAAGATGCTTTAACCTGTCTCTATACTCAAGGTTCCTAATGCCAGGATTAGTCTTGTCATTCTCCTCTGAATTCTTTCCAGGATTCTATATCCATTCTTGTAACATGGTGACTAAAACTGAACTCGTAATCCAGGTGTGGTCTAACAAGTGCAAGATACAGTTTTAGGATGACTTTGCTAGTCTTGTAACTAACACTCCTTTGTATGAACCCAAGTACTTTATTAGCCTTGTTAAGAGCAAATACACATTGTTTACTTGGCTTAAGTTTCCTACTTATCATTACTCCTTGATCTTTCTCGCAGTCGGATTTCTCAATAACATCGTTGTTCATCCGGTATCTGGTTTCCCTGTTTGCATCTCCTATACTGAGTACTCTACATTTGTCCACATTGAATTTCATCTGCCATTTTTCAGACCATTCGAAAAATTTGTTTAGATCTTCCTGTAGTAGAAGTTGTCCCAGTTGTCAATGAATGGGACTGATATTGATTTGCAATATCCGTCAAGACGGCCGTTGACACCAACTGCCCTTGACAACCATTCATTGCTAACTCTCCTTCTAGGCAGGACACCACATATGATAGGGATCCTCTTAATCCTAATACGATCTATAGCTGTCTTGAACTTATCGAAGCTCTTCACTCCTACGGCCAATATCATTGCCTCCTGCACTGAGGCAGATAATGGGTTGTTCCCATTACCAGACAAGATATTGTCCATCCTGTCAACCATATCCCCCCCAGCTCCTGGCAAACACACCCTCATCCTATTTTTTTTTTTACCACAAGGCTCTGTCCACGTACCTTACCTGTGAGTCACCAACAATTAAAGTTTTATACCTTCGTCAGCCCTGTCCATGACTGTACTAACGTCCATTTCGTCTATCAAGGACTGAACGGGTTGGCACATAGCTGTTGTTGTCGTTGTTGTATCCTTGGTGTGTTTTTCACCACCAGTTTGGCCCTCTCTCCCACAACCCTCCATTCTCCTGAGTTTTCGTCATTCACCTGCTTTCCTTGTCTCGTTTCTTCCCACATCCTTGCTATCTCATCCTTTAATTTCAAGTTTTCTTCCTTTAATTTCAGGTTTTTTTCCTTGGTATTCTCTAACTCGGACCACAGAAGGGCGTAACCCCGTTTACAAGTAGCACTAGCCATATCTGATAATTATCTCTAGTTAGGTCAGAAGCACTGGCATTTGTTCTCTTGTCTTCCCAGCAAACTCGGAGGATGGAACGTAGACTACGTTGGTGAAAGTTTTCAAGTGTCTTGAGGTGCTGTCTGTATGTGACCCATGTCTTGCTGCCATATAGCAGGGTTGGGAAGACCACTGCTCGATATACATACAGCTTTGTAGATAATTTCTGCTCCTTACAGCTGAAGACACGGGTACAGAGTCTGCCAAAGGCTCGAGATGCACATCTGATCCGATGTTGAATCTCTTCATCAATGTCCGCGGTGGTGAACAGGTGGGAGCCGAGATACTGAAAGTGGGAAACATTAGAGAGGGTAGTACCGTTAATCTGGATGGATGGTGGAGGTGTGGCTGAACCAGGGGCAGGTTGAAAGAGGATCTGAGTCTTACATACATACATGCATACATACATACATACATACATACATACATACATACATACATACATACATACATACATACATACATACATCAGTATACAATATTTCCTCCTTGTCAGTGGCCACTAAGGGAATCACTCAGGTATTCCAAGCAACTCTCATTCATTATTCTCACCTGTCATACGTTTCAGGTGCTTCCGGGTTCGGTCATGTCATCTGTGGGTGCACCCAGGCCAGGTCATCTACTTTCACTCTCACCTCTCCTCACAGTCACCTCAACTTTCACTCTCATCCACCAAACACTCACTTTTCTTTCGCTTCCCAACTCTCACTCTGAATTTCACTGTCTCTCGGGAAAAATCTGGATAGTTAATTGAATTTCCAGGTGTATCATTACTCTCTCTCTCTCTCTCTCTCTCTCTCTCTCTCTCTCTCTCTCTCAAGCTTTCTTCCGCCTTTTTGCTATAATCGTTGTCAAGTATTATTCTTATTAGTCGTAGCAGTGGTTGTAGTAGTAGCTGTTGTTGTAGTGTTAGTAGTATTAGTAGTAGAAGTAGTAGTAGTAGTAATAGCAGCCGTTAGTGGATGTTATAGGATATCTCTTGTATCCCCATGTACTACAAAGCGAACAATCTACCTATATAAAAATGGCTGAATCTCTTTGGTCAGGTCTACCATAACGCATCAATCATCATCATCATCTGGCCTTCTTTTTCTTCTTCGTTTTAACATGACTGATATAGCTGGCTCCATTAATCTTACTAGACACTAACCATAGACTGTGTTTCTTATACTCCTCCTGCTGGGGTGATGGTCAGGAGGCGCTGGGTGTGCTGCCTCTTGTGTGTTGCTGTGGTGATGAACACTATTTACAGCCTCTCTCTCTCTCTCTCTCTCTCTCTCTCTCTCTCTCTCTCTCTCTCTCTCTCTCTCTCTCTCTCTCTCTCTCTCTCTCTCTCTCTCTCTCTCTCCCTACCTACCTACATCACTAGACCATCTTCCTCACCTTCACCACCACGACCACTAACATCACTTTCATCACCACACACATCTTCCCCCACCACCACCACCACCCACCACCTTCACCACCACCTCCCACACCCTCCCACCACCACCTCCCGCACCACCACCACCCCACCACCTTCCCCACACCACCTCCCCCACCTCCCCACCACCCTCCCCCACCAACCAGCTGGAGCGAGGTGGCCTCCTAAGTTCAGCAATTAACAGATAGTTATGCATCAATGGCCTCAACTTCAGATGTGTGGCAGAAATAAATTCGCGTCAAACGGATTAATTCGGTTGGCTGGTCCCCTCGGTACCCAATATTCCTGAAATAAAGGGATGTGGGTTTACTGCCATTCAGACCTTCGTTATAATTGGCTGAATTATATCACCATTGTATGGAAAAGAGCACGTGGGGGGGAGGGGGGTGGTGTCGTTTATAGAATTTTGGAAAGTGGGTTTTTTTGTGTGAGTGATTTTTTTCGATATATCTATATATATTTTTTTAATAGATTGTAACTTTTTTCTCTATTTTTCTTTGTCTTCTTAATGGAATTTGATCGTTTTTGTCGGATTTAGGCGTTTTTTGGCAGTGGTCTTGTGTGTGTGTGTGTGTACTTTCATAGGCGTTGATATTTTTCCATCACACACACACACACACTCTCTCTCTCTCTCTCTCTCTCTCTCTCTTCCTCTTTTATACCATTATCTGATCAAGCTGAAAGAGGAAGCAATGATGGGAGAGTGAGGTGGAAAGGAGGTAGGGGAATTGAGGTGGGAAGTGAGAGGGGAAGGGGAAAGTGAGAGGGAAAGGTGTGAAGTGAGGTGAAGAATAGATGAGTAAAAGTCAATAAATAAGAGGTAATCGGATAATTATGGAGGTGGGAGGCAGGGAAGGAGGAGGTAGGGAGGAGGGAGAGTGGGGAGGGAGGTAGGGAAGGAGGAGGTAGGGAAGGAGGGAGGTAGGGAAGGAGGGTGGGGTGAGGTGGGTGGGGTGGGAGGTTAGTTAAATTATATTAATGGTTGAGGCTCCATCACTGACCGTACAGCAGATGTTAGTGGCTTATATCTGAGACGTGCGGCAATACTGAACATGTAGGTGGGAGGAAGAAAGAGTGGGTGGTGGAGTATAGGTTGGGAGGGTATAGGTGGATGGTATGGGTGGGTGGGAAGTATGGTGGGTGTAGAGTATGGGTGGGAGGAGGGTATGGGTGGGAGGAGGGTATGGGTGGGTGGGAGGAGGGTATGGGTGGGTGAAGTATGGGTGGGTGTAGAGTATGGGTGGGAGGAGGGTATGGGTGGGTGGAGGGTACGGGTGGGTGGAGGAATGACTGGTGGTAGAGTGAGAATGGTTATTTTATTTTTTTAATCCTTGGACGATTAGGCACCCCAGTTTATTTTATCTATCCTAGCCTAACCTAACCAAACCTAACCTAAGCTAACCTAATCTAACCTAAAGATAGATAAAGTTTAGGCTAGGTTATTAGGTTTAGAGTGTTTAAATCATCACGTGAAATAAGCATGAGTGTCTAATCTTCACGTGATCCGACAACTGCCTCCTTCCACGTGCGGTAACAACCCTCCACGTCCACCTCACAGTGATGGTGATAGTTGTTGACACTCGTCCCGACACACGCATTATAACCCCCCTGTTCTTGTTGACATTGTTTAGCTCAAGATGAATCTGGTGTGTTCTCAAGCCGACCTCTGTGTGGTGAGTGGTATCTTCAGCCCCCAGCCCTCCTTTGTTACTGTGTCGTGTTAGATGGGTTGGGTTACATGTAGCTTCGTCAGGTGGGTCGTGTGTTAATGTAGCTTCGTCAGGTGGGTCGTGTGTAAATGTAGCTGCGTCAGGTAGGTCGTGTGTTAATGTAGCTTTGTCAGGTAGGTCGTGTGTTAATTTAGCTTCGTCAGGTGGGTCGTGTGTTAATGTAGCTTCGTCAGGTGGGTCGTGTGTTAATGTAGCTTCGTCAGGTGGGTCGTGTGTTACTGTAGCTGCGACAGATGGGTTCGTGTGTTACCTTTAGCTGCGTCAGGAGAGTCGTGTGTTACTAGAGCTTCGTCAGGTGGGTCGTATGTTACTATAGCTTCGTCAGGTAGGTCGTATGTTACTATAGCTTCGTCTGGTAGGTTCGTGTGTTACTATAGCTTCGTCAGGTAGGTCGTATGTTACTATAGCTTCGTCTGGTAGGTTCGTGTGTTACTATAGCTTCGTCAGGTAGGTCGTATGTTACCTGTAGGTTCGTGTGTTACCGTATACGACTCAGCCAGTTCTTACACAAGGTGAATTACCCTGGCAAATTAGCCTCCATCACCTATTATGACCATTTACCCATTATCCAGATTACAGGAATTAGTTCTGCTGGATATTAGAGGGAAACGGGTCAGAAAGACTCTCTCTCTCTCTCTCTCTCTCTCTCTCTCTCTCTCTCTCTCTCTCTCTCTCTCTCTCTCCAGGCGGTAGCGACCTAAATTAACCCGGTGTACAACGGGGTCACCACCACTAATGCACCTGTTAATCAACCACTTAATTGGCTGCCGTTCAGTCCCCGTTAACACTGTGTATACTGTATATATACTTTTAACGTGATTTATGAAACAATTAAAATGTAACTGATGAAACAATTGATACAGAATAATGAAATAATTTACCTTAATATGGTGTGTGTGTGTGTGTGTGTGTGTGTGTGTGTCCAAAAGTGTGTGTGTGTGTGTGTGTGTGTGTGTGTGTGTGTGTGTGTGTGTGTGTGTGTGTGTTATTTGACCAGCCAAAATTAAAGAAAAAAAAATAAATTGATTGAATGACTGACTGAATTAAGGTAATGAGAATAAATAAATAAATTGTGTGTTTAATAATCGGTCGCTGTTTGTAGGAATAAATTGAGATAAATATTAAGGTATGAGAAAATAACTGAAGGAAATAGGTATAATGTAATTGGTATGGTAAATGATATATGCCTTCCTTCCTTACTTATTTCCTTCCTTCCTTCCTTCCTTCCTTTTCTTCCTTCCTTCCTTCCTCCTTTGCCTCCCTCTCTCCTCCTGTCCTCGTCTCTTATTTCCCCTATACCTTCCTCCTTCCTGTCTCCATACCTTCCTCCCCTCTCTACCCACCCCCACAGCCTTCCACTCACCCGTACCTTTCTTCCCCTTCCCCTACCACCGCTACCCCCTCTCTCACCTTCCTCCCCTACCTCCTCTCCTCTCTACTTTGGTCTTTTTCCCTTTACTTTTTCCCCCTTCCCCTACCACCCATCCCCCTTCCTCTACCGACCCACCCCTTTCTCTACCTCCCCCATTCCTCTACCCACCCACCCCTTTCTCTACCTTCCCCCATTCCCTACCTTCCCCCTTGAGGGACATCGTCTGGAGTTCTCGTCGTGTAATTAGAAGGGTCTAAACTTCCATAATGCGACCGCGTCCCGAATAGCCGAAGGTGGAGGTTTGTGATGTCATAAAACTTATTTTGACAGCTTCTGAAACACACACACACACACACACACACACACACACACACACACACACACACACACACACACACACACACACACACACACACACACACATTCTAAACTCTAAACATAATACTAAAATGGACAAACACACTCAATTACACATTCACATTCTCTCTCTCTCTCTCTCTCTCTCTCTCTCTCTTTCTTTCCATTCTCCCTGTATCCCTTCTACTCTCCCCTTCCTCTTTTTCCTTTTCCTCTTTCCCTCACTGCTTCTATTGCCCCGTCCTTTCCTCACCTCTTCCCTCTTCTTCTCTCTTCTTTACTACCTTCCTTCTCTCTTTTTTCGTCTTCTATGCCTTGCCTTTCCCTCTTTTCTTCTCCTACTCTCTCTCTTTCCTCCCCCTACCCTCTTTGTTTCCCCTTCCCTCTTTCTTCCCTTCCCTCTTTCCTTCCTCCTACCCCCCTTTCCTCCTCTCCTCTCACCTCCCCTCCTTCCACTACCCTCTCCTTTTCCTCCGCCCTACCCTCTCCCGCTCCCCTCACTCACCTACCGCTCACCTTCCCTCATTCCTCCTCCCCTCTGTCCTTCACCTCACTTTCCTCCTCTCTCTCCCCTTCCCCTCCCCTCTCTCATTCCCCTCTCCTCCCTGCCTCTCTCCTTCTCCTCCTCCCCCCCCTCCCTCTCTCCTTCCCCCTCACTCTCCCTCTCTCTCCCCTTCCCTTCCTCCCCCTCCCCTCTTTCCTCTCCTCCCCTCCCCTCTCCTTCCCCTCTCCCCCTTCCTTCAGGTCTGTG
Organism: Homarus americanus; assembly: GCF_018991925.1. NCBI lineage: Eukaryota > Metazoa > Arthropoda > Malacostraca > Decapoda > Nephropidae > Homarus > Homarus americanus. Next base: position 1,663,886 of record NW_024753828.1, on the reverse strand, counting down.
GACGCTCTCTGCACAATTTGCTGTCACGTCGATCAAAGTTTATTACTGCAGAGACAACTCGACAACACAGTCAGGTCCAGCGCTCCTCTCTGCCCCCCCCACCCTTCCTTGGGACTTCCCTACCCTCCCTCTTTCCCTCCTTCCTTCCTTCTTTCTTCATTCCTCTACCCCTGCTTCCCCTCGTCGTCACCGCCTTTGAGACTTCTCTTCCTCCCTCATTCTTTATCTTCCTCCTCCTCCTCCTTTCTTCCCTTTCATTCATGACTCCTCCAGTATGCCAAAATCTACACACACACACACACACACACACACACACACACACACACACACACAGCGCGCGCAAAAATATCTGTTTAAGTTTGCATAAATGTAACTTGTAATCCATAAATCGCTTTTTACGCAAATAAGCAAAAATTAATTATACCAACACGTATTTTCTCTCCCTTTTCTCTCCTTCCTTTCCCCCATCCTTTCCACATATCTCCCCATCCCCCTCTCCTACCTTTTCCCCTCCCCCTTCCCTTGTTTCTCCACATCCCTCTCTCTTCCCTCCCCATTCCTCTCCATCCCTCTTCCTTTCTCGGTTCTGGTATTCTTTCACTTTAACCATTACATTCCAACATCACTACTGGTCAAGGGACAGTGGTTTTAAATCCCCACCCCCACCCAACACCCCACCCCACCCCACCCCAACACACACCCCACACACCACCCCACCCACCTACTCCTGCACTTTGTCTATTATTGACACTACCTCATGCATACTAATGACGATATGCCAGTCTCCCCCTTCAACGCCATCCCAGTTTTCTACAAAATATTGCCAGTCATTAAAAGAGAAAATGGGTCTTTTTTTGTTTTTTGTTTAGGAGAGATAAACCGCACAGACTGGTGAGGATTTGTTTTAGTTATAGGGTTTTTTAGGTTTTTATTTATTGCACTTCTATTTTATTTATTCGTATGTTATGATTTTATTTTCTCCTAATTTTTTTCTTTGCTTTGGTTCTTTCCTCGTTCTCTTATTATTTATTGATATTTTCGTCTCCTCTTCTCCCCCTCCACCTCCCCCATATCTATCGTCATCTTCCTCGGTTCTTATCTTTCTCCACCTTCTTCCTTTTCCTCCAAATTCTCCTTCTCCTTTTCATCTAACTTCTTCTTCATCTCCTCTTTCTCCAACTTCTCCAGCTTCTAGTGTGAAACATAGATTAATGTATTTCAAAATCTGTCGTATATGGGTGTGAGAATCAGTTAGGGATGAAAATCTGGTAATTTTCATCAGAATCATTGGATGTTTCTCAAAAAATATGTTGATCAAATCTGATGTTTATATTAACAAAATCTGGTTTTGTTCACCAAAATCTGTTTTTGTTCATTAACGAAATCTGTGCAAGTTGATGATTAATGATTTTTTTGTTTTACAGATTCTGGTAACTCGTTGAACGGACTCTGTATTGTCATTAAATCTTAACACCGTAATCTCCGGATTTATATATATCAATAATATAATATAAACTCAGTGGATTTTACCCCAAGCTGGACCACTGTTAAGTAAATCCACCAAAATAACTCGCAAACGTCCATCAGATCCATAACAGAAAGAACCCATACACTCAAAAAGTCACCATCACTCCGGATCGAAATCGAATTTGTTACTAAAATGAGTTAATCGGATCCCCCTACAGCCGACCCTCAACCGACTCTCCAGTGTCCATTATGTCCTCTTAATCCTCACAAGCTGATTATTGATGAGGGATTTGATGAAGCTTTTGGGGAGAGGGAGAAATAAGGGATGGAGTACAGGTATTGATGTGTGTGTGTGTGTGTGTGCACAGGGTGGTGTAATGCGTCTAGCATTATGTTTGTGTTAAGGTGCAAGCACTGCTTGCTTCCTCTCGTTTTCAGCTGCCGCCGCTGGCTAGCCCTCGTGGCGAACAGAGAAGCAACTTCCATAAGACTTCCCCTGCCAGTACACAGCCTCTTCACCATCAAGACTCCTGCTGTGCCTCCTCGTGGCAACACACGGTAACTGGGTGCCTCGTGGGCCCAGGCTAGACCAGCAGGGGATATTGGAGCAGCAGTGGGCTCCAAAAGGAAAGCGCATAGGCCCACTGGCATGTGGACACGTCCTAGCGCCTACCAACCATTGCCCCGCTGCCTTGGGGATTAACCTTGGTAGGTATAAGGCTACGGGAGTAAACCCCGAACGAAAAATCTGCAGTGGAGCCCCGCATCAGGCAGAAATGCTTACAGATCTCCAACAAGACTCCAACGGCGGTATAGGCGGAAGAGGTGACCGCCATGGGAACCCAACAACTACACCGGTGGACGAAGGCAATGCATGATGGACAGGCTACTAAGACGAAACCCAACAAACTAGGCTACCGGCAGTCCATTGCAACTCTTTCCCTCCCCAGTCATTGCAACACTTGCTCCACTGGATCTGGAAAAGGTTGAGCCATTATGTGTGGTTGCAGCCTGCACTCCTGCCTCACCACATAAATCAACTCAAGCACAGCCATCATCCAGCTCATCATACTTTTCATCATCATCAAAACCCTCCTACCCCAATAGTCCTATGGTGGCGGACGAGTCGCGACGGGGACAGGCAGAGATGACTGCCGGGAGTCTCTAGTCACAACTGCACATGGGCGGCACAGATAAGATGTTCGTTTATGCACTAGGATCTAGGCAGCAGTGCAATCCGGTCCTGTCTGTGTGACTGAGCAGCCTTTGGGGAGTCACTCTGCTCACCCCACATGGGAAGGGGGCTAGAAAAGATGCCCTAAACATAGCCTGCCTAAAGAACCAACCTGACTGGGCAACCGCACCCAGTAAGGTCATCCTTATGCGGTCGAAAACACAATCTTAAAGACAGATCAAAACAAAAACAAACTTTACAACCTATTATGGTCTCTGCCATATGGCATCACGAAAATTGTGACCAAGTCCCAGGTTGCTTATCTGACTTTCTGCCTCATTTACACACAATTGCAGGGTCTCAAGGAATATTCCGAGAACGGACAACTCGCCAACTGCACTGGCTAACCGTTACCCCGGAACATGATCCGCAAATCGATTAACATCCAGGTTCCCAATTACTGCTGGGTAGACAGAGGCAAATGGCGTAAAGAAACCTGCCCATTTTTTCACCCTGCCCGGGGATCGAACCCGGTTCCGCTCGCTTGCGAGGCGAGATTACTGAACATTACACCACAGGACGCCCTATACATACATACATACATACAAACATACTTTCTGTGACTTTCTGACACTAAAAACACAGTAGGTGGAAGGGTTGTCGAGGTGACTGCCACGTATTACCATTGCCTCCGTCAACGAGCTCAGTCACGGCCGGTACTCCCGCATCTGTCAGTCTGAGTAATATGGCAACAAATACAAACTTTTCTGAATTGTTTTTATTTTGGATGTTTGTAGTGTGTTTACAAGGTTAAACACAAACAAACACACCTATGAAAACGGTATAAATATATATATCTATATATATATAAATTATAAAAACACATTTGCTTATAAACTATATCATAAGTTGACGGTGGCCGAGTGGATACAGCGCTCTCACCCCGTCCTAAGAATCGGTGGTTCGCTCCCGGAGCACCTTCAGTCGACCCAACTGTGAATAGGTATCTCCATTTACAGCTGGGGAAGTGAAGGCTATCGAGTGCACTGCCGGTCACACTACTTCTTTGTATACCGAGGGCATAACATTCAAGCGTGTTGCATCTACACTGCTCCTAACTGACCGTCAAATCCATGTGATTCATATTCACTTTTGACACACTCACACACACCATCACTTATATCATTCACAAGCGATCAAAGATCACAAATTTTATCCCATGTGAAAAAAAA
>NW_024753828.1:1655013-1657513 GCF_018991925.1 Homarus americanus | reverse complement strand
CAAGGCGAAACTGGTTGACCCTTCGTGTAGGTGTGTGTGTGTAACCTGCGACGGCCACAGAGAGGGAGAGAACGTCATTAGGTACACCTTACCGTAGTCACCTGTCTAATATACTAATACATTATAATAAGACGTTACAATAGCTCTTTTCAATAATAAATTAATAAGTCATATACATGTGTACTGTACATAAAGATCGTTATTCACTGTACAAAATAGTATTCACTGTTCTACATACTGGTAATGTTGTGACTGTATGTGGTGATCGTAGAGCTGAGCGATGACGACCAGCTGTCAGTGGTACGATGCCCAAGTTTCCATGAATTCACACCGTTGGGAGGTTGGCTTATATATACTGGCGACAAGCAGAGGTACCAAGTAGGGACTTATCTCTAATGGAATTTTTTTTTGTTCAAGGAAAATATTAGATGTATATCCTTCAGTGGGCATTCATGGCTGGAGTGTGCGGAAATGTTATATTAAACTGGACTATAAAACAACTTGGAAACTACGGGTGTTCCCTACTCATCACACACCGCATCCATGCAAAACCTCGGGTAGATTCATATTTTTATTTTATTTATTTTTTATTAGAAATTTTGGACATCTGACATTTTTATTATCATCTTAATGGGATACCTAAAGCAACACTGATGTATGGGGAAAATTCAACGAGATCACGTGAGAGACAACAACACATTGGGTGCGTAGCTACAAAGGTTGGAACGTTGAGCTTTTTCCTTAAGTAGGGCAGTGAGAGGACGCGCTTAACAGATTGAACGCCAACAGTTCCCCTGTAATTATGAGTCTCAAGGTTACCCGTGTGTTAATGTTCCATCGTGTGTATTCAATTATTAAAATTACCTGTAATTTTCTCCTGTAAACTTTTAATTAATGTTACAGATACAGTAGCTAAAAAAAGAAGTTTCCGTAAGAACAAATTTCGCTTTATTTTCACAGCAGCATCCATTTTTTTAGTATCTGTCATGGTGAGGTAAAGACGTCGGTTGGTGGCATCTAAGACAAGCGACTTTACTCGAGGCTATGTGACATCTTCCCTGCAGCCTCTCCACATTCTCTGAGATAAAAATCTGATCGCTTTATTTTTTCATAGAACAAATGTCCAAAAGAACTGGTTGCGGAAGTGTCATTGGCATTGCCGTTTGACATTCTTGTGCCATAGTGTAATTAAAGTCGTTCCGCGTTTTCTTAAGTCAGGGTAGAAAAGCGCGTCTGAGAGCCGTATATTGCGCTAACGATCCACTGAACGACTTGGATACGTTTTTTTACTTCTTGAATAATAAAACTCGTTGATATTTTATGGAGGCGTTACAAATGGGTGTATGTTTCTTTTATTTTTTTCCGTATGTTTATGAAGCGGTTATTAGTGTAAACAAAATCACGCTGATAACTCTAACTGAAGCTGGCCGTCACTCCAACACTGCCTTGCTTTGACTTGGAGACGAGAGAGAGAGAAAGAGTTTTTAGTTTAACAAATTTATTGGCAGTGCTTGTAGTACAGTTTGCCTATTCTGAATAATTCAGTCAGGTCTTGACACTGAGGGTGTATCACTTCTCACTGTCACGCAGGACAGAGGTTCACACACAAAGAAATACATCATATTCATTAACAACTATAAATGTATAGAGGTCAGATTCATATGGGTAATGTCACTGTTCACTGCCATGCAGGACAGAGGTTCGTACACAAAGAGTTGCATCATATTCATTGACAATACATATACATATATGTAAACACACACACACATATACATACATATACATATATACATACACATATACATGTACTTGCACATATACATGCACACACGCACACATACATACATATACGTCGGTCAGATTCATGTGGGTAATGCCACTATTCACTGCCACGCAGGGCAGAGGTTCGTACACAAAGAAGGAAATACATCACATTCACCAGCAGCATATATAGGTCAGTGGATCACATACATTGGAGTCATATTCTAATTGAAGACTAATCAGTGTGGGCTAGCAAATTTGGGATAAACAGCAAGAATGTCCTCAAGCACACCTGATTCAATGAAGTAATTACATAGTTCAAGATACAATAAGTCAGGTGGCCTGAAGTCTTTGACAGTGTCACATTCAATAATATTGTGTTCAAGTGTATGCTTTAAAGGTTTATCACAAAGTTTACATGCTGAGTGTTCCGGTGTGGGTACAGCGTTACTAACTTGCCAGATGTGTCTGTATCCTAGCCCAATTCTGGCCACGACTACATCACATTGTCTGGTTCTGTCCTTATGCTGGCCATACCGGTACCTCTTGTTACAAAATTTGTCATATTTACTAATGCTACAACTGTCAGGTCTCTCTGCATTTCTCACTTCTTCTAGATCAGAGTTCATGATTCTGACTTGAATGTTTTTAATTACAGCATTGGACAGACCAAGGTCACGGTCAAAAGAAAGAGACGGAAGTAAAAATCCATAGGCCCTGGAACACGGTAGTGCTCCAG
>NW_024753828.1:1634275-1652413 GCF_018991925.1 Homarus americanus | reverse complement strand
GATGATGATGATGATGATGATGATGATGATGATGATGATGATGATGATGATGATGATGATGATGATGATGATGATGATGATGATGATGATGATGTAAGAGAAACAATTGAGACCCTGCAATTGTGTGTAAATGAGTCAGAAAGTCAGATCAGCAACCTGGGACTTGGTAAAAATTTTCGTGACGCCATGTGGCAGCAGTGTCTACCATTAAACAATACATTATGCTTCCAATATCTTCCCAGGCGATAGTACCTGCCTGTATGGTAGCTGTCTACTACCAAATGTGTAGGCTAAATGTTGAGCTCTAGAGGTTGATGTGATAACATAACAAAAGAACATAAGAAAATAAGGGGTCTGCAATAGGCCGGTTGGCCTGTGCATGGCAGCTCCTGTCGAGAGTTACTACCACTCTCTATCATCCATGAATCTATCTAGCCTCCTTTTGAAACTTTCCAGAGTTCCAGCACTTACTACAAAGTTGGCAAGCTTGTTCCACTCGTCCACCACCCTATTTGTGAACTAGTTTCTTCCTATCTCCCTCCTAAACCTAAACTTATCAAACTTAAATCCGTTGCTCCGAGTCCTATCCTGCTCGGATATTATAAGGACTTTATCTATATCCCCTTTATTGATTCCTTTCATCCACTTAAATACTTCTATCATATCTCCCCGCACTCTTCGTCTTTCCAGGGAATGCAAGTTAATTTCTTTAACCTATCCTGATATGGAAGGTTTCTAAGTCCTGGAATCATTTTCGTCATTCTTTGCTGCACCGACTCCAGTGAATTTATATCCATTCTATAATAAGGGCGCCAGAACTCAACAGCATAATCGAGGTGCGGCCTGACTAGCGCAAGATATAGTTGCAATATGACCTCTGCACTCTTATTACTTACACTTCCAGATATAAAACCCAATATTCTGTTTGCCTTATTTCGAACATTAACGCACTGTTTTCTAGGCCGTAGGTCCAGGCTTACAAGTACTCCTAGGTCTCTTTCACAAGTCGACTTCTCTAGGTTGATGTTGTTAAGGCTGTATGCATTGTCAGTATTTGTTCTTCCATTATTAAGTACGCTGCACTTGCTGGTGTTGAATTTCATTTGCCATTTTTCAGACCACCCCTGCAGTTTATTTAGATCCTCCTGTAATGCATTTGCATCCTGCCCTGAATACTATCGGGATCCCTCCCCTATCTCTAATCTTCCCCAGCGCCTCCCTATACCTCTTGAAAAGTTCCTCACTCCTAACCTTTCCTATGTCGTTTCCTCCCACACTAAGACACACTACTGGATTGGTACCCTCCCCTGACAAAACTCTGTCTAACCTCTCAGCTACATGCCCTATCCCAGCCCCAGGAAAACACACCCGAGTGCTACGTTTCCTATCTCTTGTACAAAAAGATGAGAGGTTGAAGTGGCAGTATCACGTGGAGTGGAGATAAGGGCCGCCCTACTGGACTACATGAGCACTGCTGAGCACCAGTGAACTACTGTATCAACGATACTGTTGGGGCAAGTAACAGTCGGGAGTGAGCTGGAAGGATGAAAATATACAATAAACAGAGATGATAAGTTACATGTGGTGAAATTGGGGAGTGGGTCCCTTGATTGACAAAAACTTTCAGTACAAAAAAATAAGAAACATAGTCAACATATAGATTAACTATAGGTCTGGTACTGTGGGAGCTGGTCTTGTAAACAGCTTTGTGACCTGATAGTAACGTCAACAAAGTCCTTCACACGGTTTGGATGGCAGTCGTGCTTAGGGCCGCTCACTCACTACAGCTGCAGATGTTTAGCACATCCACCACGTGGTCCGGGTAGGTCCTTCAGCTCACACAGGCTATTGGAGATATTTGTCAGGGGGTACTCAGGACGAATAGCAACTTCGAGGATTCATTGGTTTGGTGGTGGCTCATTTGGGTTTAGTTAGTGTTTCGGGTTAAGGTCGAGTTGGTCGCTGAGTTTAGTGGAGAGGTGTGTGAGGGTTGCTGGCACGAGTCACGCAGCAGCTGCGGTTGAGGACTTGAGGCAGCATGGGTCCCCCTCGATAATCGTGTATGGAGGGAGAGTGTTCCCGCTGTATTTTGTCTGGCAACGTTACTAAAGAGGCTATGTCTCGAGTGTGGTATATAAGTTGTGGACGTAGTATGATATCGAATCAAAAGGACATGGTGGTTGTTGCTAGGTATTAGTAAGGTTGACTGGGTTTTTCAGTTAACGAGTGTGCTGGAGCAGAGGTGGCTGTCCTGGAGACCGGTGTTGTGGGCTGGCTGGGAGCTGTCTCTCGTCGTGTTGTGTCGACGATATACACCCAGTGTCATTCCAATAATTGTTAATCAATTCCGCAGTTCCTAATGATGTTCAAGAGTGAGAAGAGCGGATACAATACGTCAGTCTGTGAACTAAGATTCTTACGTGTGCAAGTAAACCAGCTCCGACTACCGAACGAACCAAAGGGTTGTTTAAGTCTCATTGTCGTGTAAAAATTATTTGTTTGTGTTCATACAAATTAATATTATGTATATGTATTGTAATTGTTTGATAGTAAATTAAGTTAAATTTTTTTGTTTTCTGTTTATCCATACGGCACCACACCTTATCTCCAACCTTTTTATTTTATTACACTTCTTTTAAGTCCAATGATCTTATCAAGTGTGTCAGTCACACACTCAATAACACCCTCACAATAAATGGCGCCCAAACAGAGGACATGGTGGACGTGGTAAACATGAACTAGTGTAATGTAGTCAAGAGGCTTGGTGATTGTTACTGTATGGTTAACAAAGATGAGTTAGTAGCATGGAATAGTACATTGTGTAGTTGAAATCTATGAAATTTCACAATTAGTGACCTGAGAGAAATTAAGCAGCTTGGTTGGGAAATAGGATTAGAAGGGGAGGAAATGAAGGAGTTTATTTTAGAAAAGGAAAAGTTTGCTAGAGAGGAGCGTGCAAGAGAGAGAGAGAGAAGAGAGGAAGCCTAACCTAGACACTGGAGTAGAAATAGCTAGACAAGAGTATGAATTAAAAAAGGTGGAACTAGAAGCTAGTATAGTCACAGCCAATAACTAGAGAAGGTGTATGGTAGACTACACAGTTTGTACTCCTTCATTCCTTAAGTTACCAGTATTTAATTAACAAACAGATAATATTGATGCATATTTATTAAGGCTTGAGAGGTTAACCACGAGTGCAAACTGGAATAAAAATGTATGGGCAGTTAGTTTGGCTTCTCTATTGCAAGGTAAAGCACTGGAAACTTACCAGCATTTGTCACCAGCAGAGGCTAAGGGCCAATTGTAAGAATTGCCGTCGTGCACACGATGCTGTGGTATCCCCATGGTTCGCTTTGCAAGAAACAATCAGTGCTGAAAAAGAAAAAAATATGCGATTCTTTATTGGAACGTGGGAGATTTCTGTGGTGCTCTCACCCCCGCCCGATGCACACTACGATGGAAGGTACTCGAAAAAAATGGCACCGGAAAAAATGGCACAGAAAAATATGGCACAGGAAAAACTGACACCGGAAAAAATGGCATAATTTTCATGCGAGGAAAAAATGGCACAACTAATTTCACTTCAAGCTCACGAACCACAAACGAGCTAATGAGCTACGGCATGCATAGGTTAGGTTAGGTTAGGGTAGGTTATACAATTTTAGCGAAAACATGTCAATAAAAATTAATGGGCCATTTTTTCCTAGTCTGATGATTATGCCTTTTTTTCCGGTGCCATATTTTCCTATTGCTATTTTTTCCTGTGCCATTTTTTCCTGTACCATTTTCTCCTGTGTCATTTTTCCTACATTCCGATGGAACTATATTTTGAAACCAAATGTATAAATCTGCAAAGATATTATATCTTTTATATGATATCCTACATATCGAACAGCATAAGAAGAACTGTATTGTTCTTTTAAAAAGTTCCATATTTGTGTGGGAACATACACTTGTCTCTACTTGCCTCATCGCCACTTATATCCTCCAAATTTTTCTAACCATCATTAAAGGTAAGCCTTTAAGATAGCTGATCCAAATAATTTATGTGTAGGAATGTATGGAAATCAAATTAAGCTAAAAAAATAGTCGTAAGTGGCGTAATTGAAGAGTGGTAAGAGAACCTCTTCATCTGGGATGGTAAATGACGTCCCTTATCAGAAATAATATCGACCCAATTTCTGTAATGAGCGCAATTAGTAATCGCCCAGCACTACCAAAATATATATTGCATTAGTATAAATATTTAGTAGCCTAAATTTCATATTTTATTAAGTCCAAATATGCCAGGTGCCCTGTACCAGGGTAGTTCCCAGGCCCTAACACATTTGGCAGGTTTTGCTTATGTGAGTTTTTTTCATGTTTTTGTTTTCATTATAGATGGCAAAAATCAAGAATTCCATATGCTTAATGGCAATGTTGGGTATTATTTTACTTAAGACATAGCGCACCCAAAAGTTATAAACTACTGAAACATTTAGATCTCGCTATTCTGAGCATTTTTAACCCCATATTTTCATGGCGGAAATGGATAATAGCGACACAATTGAATTTAATTGATTTACATACTTTTTAGTGTTTGAGGAGATTTATCGGCTCATCACGCATGCGCAATAGACTAACGTCATCCAGTCGTGACCAATGATGTATTTATATCATCACGGGAATTTTTTTCGACCAATCACATTTGATTTTTTTCAAAGGAAGCAGCCTAGGTAATTTTATTGACCGGTTTCCAGGGTTGCAGTTTGACGGAAATTCGTCGACTAGAAGGTAGAAAAATGAAATTCGATGACGTAGTCGGTAGACCGTGACATCACTGTACCGGCCCTGGTGGCCCTTCGTAAAAATACTGAAATTGTTAATGAGGCCCATTTTGGGGTCAAATGCAAAATAAAAATGATATAGAATAATTATGAAGGTATTTTATTTGATTTCCTTCATTTTATAATTGATAATTTAGTAATACTGCTTTATGATGAGTTGGCACGAGAGGAACACAAGAGACTCGTTTCGTCCTGTTCCATGTTTGAGTTCCAGGGGTGGATCCAGGAATATCAAAAGGGGGAGGGTCCAAGAAGTTTTGGGTGGGGGAACCAGGCCAGCAAAGCAAGCCTGTGGGGTTTCGTGATGTTGTCTCGCACTCAGGATGGGTTGGAGAACTCACAATGCGTTTTCTGTATATTAATATATTGAATGTACACTGCAGTTTGGTGCTGGGAAGTTGCTGCGTGGTAGGAGCTTGCTGAGAGGAGGTGTTGGATGAGGAGCTTGTTGAGAGGTCTTGTTGGTGCGGGAGCGTGGAGTAGAGAGAGCTGGTTGGTGAGGAGCTTGCTCAGAGGAGGTGTTGCATGTTGCGGGACTGTAGGTAGAAGGGCTGTCACGGCGTGGCTGGGAGCTTTATATAGCAGGAGGTAGACGTCGCTGTTAGCCGACCCCTCTCTGTAAGACCACGAGGCTTTGGCTGGGAAACTCGACAAGGGATCGGCTGGTCAGCGACAAACGGCAGTTGTGGTTGTAGAGGAGAGTATCCACTACAATACTCCCCCTCCCCTCCAGGCGCAGCAGGAGACTTGTTGTCGGCAGGGTTGTATCCCACATGTGAGATGTAACGGGCAGGTGTGTGGATGAGTCGGCCGTTACGGGAGACAACTCTGTCTAGAGACACGAGATCTGAGGGAGAAGGAGGGTTGTGGATAAGAGAAGGTTGTACTGGCGAGGAATGTGGTGCTTCTCTCGCGGCAGGTGCAGGGGTGCCGGGTGGGGTATCTGGATCATTAGGGCCGGATGCAGGACCCTCATCAGGAGCAGGGTTCACGTCAGGAGCAGTAGGTACCTGAGGATGAGAAGAGGGTACCCAGAAAAGTTGTGGGCGAGGTGGTGCTGTAAGCGGCAATAGTGGTGTGGGATGAATGGGTTCAGGGAGGTGGGAAGGCTGGCGTGGGGCAGTAGCCTTGAATGCAGAAACTGCCTGACGTAGTGTTTGTAGTAGGTCGTGACGGGCAGCAGGAGTGACGTGGTCAAGGTCAGAAGTAAGGCGTGTGATGTGCTGCTTGATAGTGTCGGAGGTTATGGCGTCTACCAATCTCTGTCGATGTCGCTTCGTCGTGTGGTTGCAGGGAGCCTCACAGCGTCTAGCATTAGCACCAAAACGTTGATGGTACCAACAAGAGGTAGATACACTGTGCTGGGGGCTGGGGGCGGCGTCTGAGGCAGGGCAGGGGTGTTGGGAACGGTAGGACACAGTGCGTGGGGCAGGAACAGGAGCAGCTGCAGGCTTGGAGGAGCAGAGCTGCTCTAGGGTGTCCAACCTGTGGTGTAGGGACAGTAGCAGGTCCTACATGTCTTGTGAGGTGTTGGTCGTCTGGGGAGCGCTGATCTAGTTGACGAGACCGGAGGAAAGTGAAAGTTTGGCCGCTGAGTTGTGCGTGGACGCATGGTACACAACAGTGTATTCGTGGAATACTCTGTCCGCCGTGGCTGCATAGGTCACCGAGGTAGTAGAATAGTCCAATACTGAGAGGACAAGACGAACTTCTGCAGGAAGCTTCTGAGTGTGAAGCTGGTGCAGGATAGTGTCAGGAAGCCTGTGTGTGTGGCGGAAGTTCAGTCTCCACATCTCGTCCCAGAGACGTGCAGGCGTGGAGTTGCCGAGAGAGAGACAGGATAGGTCTTGTAGGAGACTGGTGTCAGGCCGCTGGTATCGCCTCTTGAGAGCATCATGTAGAGCTGCGAATTTGTTGTCAGCTGGAGGGTTGGTGATGGTCTCTGAGACTTGCGTGGCGACTTCTGTGGGCAGGGAACAGACCAGGGCGACGTACTTTTGTTTGTCTGAATCTGTAGAGCCGATGAGAGCTGCCTCAGTGTGGATAAGCCAGTCTTCAATGTCGTGATTGAAGACTGGGAGAGTGATCCTTTTCTCCTCCATCCTATGTGAGTGCGTCACTCCAGGGTCACCATTTGTGGTGGTTTCGTGAAGTTGTCTCGCACTCAGGATGGGTTGGAGAAAGGAAACTCACAATTCGTTTTCGGTATATAAATAAATTGAATGTACAGTGCAGTTTGGTGCTGGAAAGTTGCTGCATGGTAGGAGCTTGCTGAGAGGAGGTGTTGGATGAGGAGCTTGTTGAGAGGTCTTGTTGGTGCGGGAGCGTGGAGTAGAGAGAGCTGGTTGGTGAGGAGCTTGCTCAGAGGAGGTGTTGCGTGTTGCGGGACTGTAGGTAGAAGGGCTGTCACATGATGATGATGATAATGAAGTAAAGTGGCAAATGACTTTGCACTGGGAAAGGAGAGGAGAGAGAAGTAAAGCATAGAAACGGGAAGAAAAGTGGGAGGGGTAGATAGCAGGTGGGCTGTCCACCTAGCGGAGACGAGTTGAAATGTTGGGGTGGTGGCCGCACGCAGCACACGCCCGCCCGCTCAAGGGAGGGAGGTGGAGGGGAGGGAGGGAAGCTAAGCTAGCTAGGTATTCATTATTGTAATGGGTGTTATTCTATGTTTGTTAGATGGTGGTGTTATTTGTTCACATATATGTGTAAAGTGGGTCTTGTTCTACTATGTCAGCGTGGAGGCTCTTGGGCCACCAGCTGTGTGTTTTAGTAGTTCCTTCTTCTTTTAACTGGGAGAATAATGGGTCCTCCATCTCTTCAAGTTTGCTCCATATTCTCTGTGCTTGGCTGTGTGTACGTATGTTCAGTGGTTCGATATTGTATAATTCGTGAAGTTCTTGTATTTTGGTGGTGTATGGTGGAAGTTGCTTTGATGCTGGATTTGCTGATCGTGTTGAGTGGTATTGGTGGATATTCTAGGTGAGGGCGGACAAGTGCTTTGTATAGATGTAGTTGAATTTTGGTGTCCATTTTGCTAAATCTTCGTAGTTTCGTGAGTTGTGATTGGGCAATCTGTTTGCGTTGTGTTACGTGTTTTGCTATGCCTGTTCTTGTTATTGTGAGTCCCAGAATTTTGCCTTCGTTGGAGTATTGTATAGGTACGTTGTTGACTGTGATTGGTGCTGGGTTTATTTTGGCAATGTGTATTATCATTAGTTTCTGTGTATTGGTTTGAATTTTCCACTTTTTTTCATGTTCGTTGATTTGCTCGATGGCGTGGGCTGTTTTCCGTGCCATCATCTGTTTGCCCTTGCCTGGATGTCGGATGATTTGGGTGACGTCATCAGCATAAGCTACGTATTCTCCGTGTGTAGGAGGTGGCATGTCCGCCGTATATATTGTGTAGAGTGTGGGCGAGAGGTTACTTCCCTGTGGTACTCCGCTGTATAACTTGATGCTTGGGCCTATGTGGTTACCAATGATAATTTTGGCCTCTCTATTGTCGAGGAAGTTACAAAGAAAGGAAGTAAAGTTGTTGGGAAGTTCTTGGGTGGAAATTTTGTATTTGAGCCCTAGGTGCCAGACCTTGTCGAATGCTTTTGCTACGTCCCTTAATACTACGTTACATTGCTCCCTGTTGTGCATTGCGTTTGCTATGTTTTCGTAAATTAGGGCTAAGGCTTTATGGGTTCCTCTATGTTTTCTAAATCCGTGCTGTCTGGGGTTGTACTTCTCTTCAAATTCGAGGTGTGTTCTCAGTCGGTGGTTAATTATTTTTTCTAGGACTTTTCCCGGTGTTTCTAGAAGAGAGATTGGTCTGTAATTTGATACTTGGATTGGAGATTTACCTTGTTTTGGTATAAGTCTGATGCTTGCTGTTTTAAATTTCCTTGGGAAGTAACCAGAGGCAAGTGTTGCATTAAAAATGTTTCTGAGTTGGAGTATCATGTTGATTGGTAGATGCTGGAGTATGGGTTTGTTTATTTTACTGATGCCCGGGGCCTTGTTCTTGAAACTGATTATTGTTTTGTGAATTTCCTCTGCGGTGATTGGTTTGATCAGTGGGGAAAAATCGTCAAGAGCGTTTATGTCTATGCTGGGACTTGGTTGCCAGATGTGGGTTGTGTGTGTCATGTGATTGGTTACTTGTTGCTCGGTGTTCATACAGAAGTTCAGGTTGTCTTCCTGGCTTATTTGAAAAATTTTGCTCCAATATTTCCTGAATTCAGGTTCTTGTTCTTTGGGTTCAGTTAATTTGATTTGTTTGCTGTTTAAAATGTAGTTTGATTCGTTGCTGGAGATTCCCATTAGGTGTTTAATTTTTAGCCAGAATTCTTTCGGGTTGTGGTAAATTGCTTCTGTGTCTGTTATTAATTTCTCCCAGTTATTCACGTATGCTTCTTTGGACATGTTTCTTAGTTGTTCGTGTATGGTGTAATATTGTATTCTGTATTCTGGCGTCCATCCTTGTTCTATGATTAATTTGAATAAATTACTGAATTGTGTCTGTAGAATTCTTGATTGATGTGAGTATTGGGGGTGTGGTAATGTACGGTGGGTGAGTGGTCGTGGGTATGTGGTGTTCCATTGCTTGGATCACGTTTTCGTACCATATCTCCAGTGTGCTGTCTATTTGGGAGGTGTGTTTGTTGTTTAGTTGGGTTATTTAGTGGTTGCTTAACTCCTTTTGGAATTCCTCCCAGTTGGATCGGCTGTAGCTGTATCTCATCCTGGCAGGGATCTGTATTGGCGACGTGGAGAGTGTGGCTACGATAGGGAGATGGTCACTGGTGGTTATTGGGCCGGGTTCCATTTGCAGGTTAAGATGGTGATGCTGGTTTGTTAGTACTATGTCTGGATGTCCGATTTGACCTGCTCTGATGTATGTGGGGAATTCCGGGCCAAGGTGTATTGAGTTGCCGTGACTCAGTAATGTGTTTAAAATCTAGCCCACGGCGTTGTTATCCTGGTGCCCCAAGACGCGATGTCGTGCATTTAAATCACCCAAGAAATATGATGGTATGTTTCTTCTCAGGAGTTTGAGCATGTCTGCTAGTGGGAATATGGGTCTTCTCGGAGGGAGGTAACAGGTGCCGATTATAATAGGTCATGTTGGGCAGTTAATTTCGATCGCCAGAAAGTTTTCTTGAAATGAGTCGTGTATCTTGTGTTGTATGTTTCGTTTGATGGCTATGGCAATTCCATCATGTTGTGTGTCTTGATTGTTTTTTTGGTAGACTGTGTAGTTAAATAGTTTTATTTTTTCTGAGTTTTTCTTACCATGCGAATTTATGAGGATAATATCTGGGTCTATGTTACGGTATGTGTTATATAATTCGCTTGCTCTCTGTGGGATCCATACTAAGACATTATGTTGGATTATTTTAAGCTTATTTATTATGAAGGCTGGTGCCTGGAGCTGGTTTGCGCCATTTTTACTGACCGGTGCTCCCCTGACACCCCCCTGTCCAGGCCCAGGCGGATCTTTTTATATGTTGTCTGATCAACTCTCTCTATTCTGTTGTGTCTTGTAAGTATTCTTCCTTTCTTGATTAGTGTTTCAATATGTGTGTCATTTAGGTCTTTGTCTGAGTATGTGTATTTAATCTTGCCTTGCCTTATTTCTGCCAATAGTCTTTCTGTTGAGACTCTGGGGGGAGCTGTAGTGGAGTAAAATCGAATACCAGTTTCATGCCCTAGGTCTTTGTTCTCCGTGGTCTCTCTGGGAGCAGGTGGTGCCATAGTTCCTGCTTGATTCTTTTTTGGGGTGTTGACTCTGGCGGCTTGTTCTGTTATTGTGGTGGTTTCATC
This sequence comes from Homarus americanus, assembly GCF_018991925.1. Classification (NCBI taxonomy): domain Eukaryota; kingdom Metazoa; phylum Arthropoda; class Malacostraca; order Decapoda; family Nephropidae; genus Homarus; species Homarus americanus. The sequence goes on along the minus strand of NW_024753828.1, from coordinate 1,641,773 downwards.
TTCGCTTGCGTCTTCCATCGATTCTTCCTCGCTTGCTGGCTCGGGTTGTATGTCTGAGGTAGTCTGTTCTTGAGTTGATGGTTCGTGAGTTGGTGGTACTTGAGTTGCAATGCTCTCTGATTTGTAAATTAAGTTGAAAATTTCAGTAGAAGGCACATCGTTTGGGAATTCCATGTCTGGCAGGTTGTTGGCAGCGAACATGTCCCTTGCTGCCTTGGCAAAAGCTCCAGGTCTGGCTATATTCATGATATGGGCGTGGATTATGGAGGTCATTATTTTTACGGAAAGATTATTTCCAAGCTGAAGCAAAATAGGTTGCTTTGTGGGGGGTGGTGTGGCGACTTTTTCGAGGATCTTTGTCGTTTCTCTGGTTAATTTTGTCACAACTGATTATGTCTTGTTTTGCTGTTCCTGTGTCTTCTCCCTCTCCTTCTCCTTCTATTGGTTGACTATTGCTTTTCGTATGGGGCAGCGAGTAGCCAGTGTTCTATGATCTCCTTCGCAGTTTAGGCATTTGGGGGTATCTTTGTTTTTGCACTCTCTAAAGGTGTGCCCCTTATCCCCGGCAAATGAAATTCAACACCAGCAAGTGCAGCGTACTTAATATTGGAAGAACAAATACTTATAATGTATACAGCCTGAACAACATCAACCTAGAGAAGTCGACTTGTGAAAGAGACCTAGGGGTACTTGTAAGCCCGGACCTACGGCCTAGAAAACAGTGCGTTAATGTTCGAAATAAGGCAAACAGAGTATTGGGTTTTATATCTAGAAGTGTAAGTAACAAGAGTGCAGAGGTCTTATTGCAACTATATCTTGCGCTAGTTAGGCCGCACCTCGATTATGCGGTTCAGTTCTGGTGCCCCTATTATAGAATGGATATAAATTCACTAGAGTCGGTGCAGCGAAGAATGACAAAAATGATTCAGGGACTTAGAAACCTTCCATATCAGGATAGGTTAAAGAAACTTAACTTGCATTCCCTAGAAAGACGAAGAGTGCGGGGAGATATGATAGAAGTATTTAAGTGGGTGAAAGGAATCAATAAAGGGGATATAGATAAAGTTCTTATAATATCCGAGCAGGATAGGACTCGGAGCAACGGATTCAAGTTGGATAAGTTTAGGTTTAGGAGGGAGATAGGAAGAAACTGGTTCACAAATAGGGTGGTGGACGAGTGGAACAAGCTTAGCAACTTTGTAGTAAGTGCGGGAACTCTGGAAAGTTTCAAAAGGAGGCTAGACAGATTCATGGATGATAGAGAGTGGTAGTAACTCTCGACAGGAGCTGCCATGCACAGGCCAACCGGCCTATTGCAGACTCCTTATTTTCTTATGTTCTTATGTTCTTATGTTCACCAACAAAGAACGGCGTATCAACATTGATCATTGCTTGGGGATAACTGAACACCATACCATTAACCATTTTCAATTGAACCAATTTTCCAGTGAACTGTGACTCCTTCAAGATAATCCTTAACCAAAACAGTGGTGCAACATTGGTCTCTAAGTACACTCACTTTATGTCCTTCTCACACGTCCCACTGAAACAGTCAGTTTACTCTTAGTTGCCAGTGCAGCCTTTTCTACGTCACTCCATTTGTTATAACCATCTCTTTTCTTAGCACCAAACGTGTTGTAAGGGCTGTAACGAGCAGGATGGTTGTCCGCCGCTCGTTTGCTTGTTCCCTGCCCCACTAGAGGGGTAAACGGAGGTGAGAAGGTCCCTGCTGCCTCGTCGCACCACAGCTGCACTTCCCCAGCTGTTCGATTCCAACTCTGGTTGTGTACTCATTTGAGGTTCCTGGGGCTCGTGGGCTGATTCCCCAGTCCTTCACTATTCTACTGTCAACTCTGGTCACCTACTCCAGCTACTACCGCGGCTGCCACGTGATCGCCACTTCCTCCACGCCCTATCCACCGTCCGGGCCACAAATTTCACAATAATACATAATATCCATGTAAGTTCTGTTACTCCTAAGTGGCAGGGTTGACGTAAACACTTGTTCTGGGCTTAATTTATTTCTAAAGTAGTTATTTACACAGGTACTGTACTTAGTTTTGGGAGAGAATGTAATGTGAATTCTCTCCAGATAAGTGTCTTGAGTGCACTTATATATAAGAACACTAAAGTGGGGTGTTCACGCAGTTACCAGTGTTGGTCAAGTCTTGTCTTGAACCTTCTCCTAATAGTAAGTATGTTTTCCAACACCTACACCACCCTTATCTTACTTAGTTCTCTTGTTCTTTTTCTTACTCTTACTCAGTTCCGTCACATATTCTTTTGGTAGCATGGACAGTATTTTGGTAGCATGGTCATTCTTTTGGTAGCATGGTCGAGGGTCTAGGCACATGGGTATGGTAATTCTGGTATCAAGTCACTTGGACGGAAATAAAGATAAAATACTGTGGGAGAAACGAATACACCTAAAATACTCTAAGAACAAGTTTATTATTATGAAATCAAAGGGAAAAAAGATATTAGTCACATATAACTACCAGGCTCAACTCCTGGATTTATTGCAGACTCAGTACTTTCTTCTTTACTTATTTTCTTCATTACTTATTTTCTTATTTCTTTACTCAACAGTAATTACTCAGATCTTACACTCTTGCTGCACACAACGTTACTGGTGTTACATTACATACATAGCAGGACCAGTTCCTTGGCCCTACTCACAATACATAGTACATGGCACTCCTTGTACATTACTGTACTTCTCACACCTACTGGTGGTACGTGGCATTACAGTACAGTTACAAGACTTTACTCAACATACTCGTTAATACTGAAACCAGCAGATACATGGGTCCACTACCCAACATGGGATAATTATTTCCAACTAATTATCCCCAACATATATATATATATATATATATATATTTCCAGGGAGGATCCCAGAGTAGAACACTGGGGCTCCAAGACCGTTGTTGTGGTCGGTGGTAGCCAGACACATGGCGAGTCTGGGGTCTGGCACCAAGAGGCAGTGGAGCATATTAATCAGGCAGCATCGGCGCCATCGTTTCATATATTGTTCCCTGCTGAGTATCTACTACATCCCGGGCAGTTGTTGAGTGATCCAAGAGTCACAATTGGATCTGGAGAAACGGGAGAGCATGGTGTCAGGGGGACGGACTGGGAAGCATGAACAACACAAACAAATCTCTTGTCTAGAAACGACAGACATATTTATTTTTTTATTTTTTTTATCCTCTTCGCCACTGATCGGCTTGTTAGCCGCTTGGGCGATCGGTCACGTCTCTTTTCCTTTATATTCTTCACCAAAAGGTCGGCTCGCTAGCAGCCCGGGCGATCGGTCACGTCTCTGTCACGCACTGTTGGCAAATACTGGGCATGCACCGGCTCCTGAATGTACCTGAACCCGCTCCAGTGTTGGTCAAGTCTTCTCTTGAAAGAGCTCACACTCGGTGCCGTCACAACACTCTCTGGTAGATTGTTCCAAGAGTTTACAACCCTCACTCCGAAAAAGTTTGCCCTCACGGTTTTCTGGACTTGCGGCTTCTTCAATCTTGAGCTGTGACCCCTTGTGGGGCGAGCGTCCGCCAGCTCCAAGTAAGGACACTCAACTGAGTAGTGCCCCCTGAGATGCTTATAAACCTCAACTAGGTCCCCCCTTGCCCGTCTGTAGTATAAGCTAGGCAAGTTCAGGCGCTCCAATCTCTCAGGGTAGCTGAGGTGCCAAAGTGCAGGCACCAGTTTGGTGGCCCTCCTTTGAACATTTTCAACCAACTGACAGTCCCTAGCATATCTCGGGGACCAGATGGGGTGACAGTACTCCAGATGGGGAAGCACTTCACTCCTGAAGATCGTCACGAGGGACGGACCGTCTAGATATCTGAACGACCTTCTTATAAGACCCAATAATTTATTTGCCTGATTTACCTTCTTCTCACAATGGCCCGAGAACTTCAGCTCATTGTCAACATACACACCTAGGTCCTTCTCACACACAGTCTCAACTAGTACATTTTCTTCATCCCGTTGGGACATATGGTACGCCTCCTTACCGTTGGTACGCCCCAGGTGCATCCTCTTACACTTCGTGACATTGAATCTCAGCAGCCATTCCTTCGACCATTCCTGGAGCCCACAGAGGTCCTTCTGCAGCTCTTCACAGTCCGCTTGGTTCTTAATTTCCCGAAATAACTTGGCGTCATCGGCAAACATTTGTATGGAGGAGTGTACAACGTCAGGCATATCATTTATGAAACAAACAAACAACAGCGGGCCCAATACACTACCCTGCGGTACCCCACTTGTTACAGGTACAGATGACGATTTCGTGCCATTAATCACCACACATTGCTTGCGGTCATGTAGAAAGTCTTCTATCCACGCTAGGACATTTCCCCGAATTCCGTACCCTTCCAGTTTGATTTTCAGCCTTTCGTGGGGTACACTGTCGAAAGACTTGGCAAAATCTAGGTAAATGTTGTCGATATTACCACCCCGTTCTAGAATATGGGTCCAAATATCCAATACCTTGAGCAATTGTGTCAAGCAAGAGCGCCCCGGCATAAAATCGTGTTGGCAATCTTTTACAAGGTTGTTTCGTAGTAGATGTTCCATCGCTGCATCTCTGATAATACTCTCAAGTACTTTACATATTATGCTGGTCAGGCTCACCGGTCTATAGTTGTTCGTGGGTGAATGACAATTCAACTGTTGAAGCTTGAACACTGATGAACACTGATATTCACTACAATCGACTGAATCAAACTGAATGGCTACACATAAACATACCTGGAGAAACGGGAGAGCATGGCGTCATGGGACTCTCGCTCTGCCTCATCCCTTGAGTTGCCAGTGATCGCTACTCACGCAATGACAGTAATTACAAACAACTCTAACTGTTACTCATTCAAGGATGACCCTCAGTTGACAAAGGTCTGGCGAATTACTTGAGTTGATTTACACAGATAAATTCAAGATTGAGCTTCCCAGGAGAAAGTGGAATAACAACTGACCGACAACTGTCATCTTCACAAAGGCGGGACAAGTGTAAGCGTCTATGGGGAAAACACGTCTTCTGCTCAGGGGTTGCTAATCCACTCATGTTTTCCGGTCGTGGAGTTTAATAAGAATCATTAGTTAAAACAGACTAGCAGTCAACGTGACCATGACAATAGATGAAGATTATTCTTTATTGGCAATAGAGGATCCTCAGGTACTGTCACGGTGTAAGTCGTCATATCTACACCTACACGTATGTCCAGCCTACATGTTCGCGTTTATTCCTGCTGCAGAGGGAATATGTGAATTGGCAGTCACCTTGAACATTAGATTTTCTGATATTCATATGTGAAAAAGAGGTGACTTCAGCCTCGGTCAACAATTACTGGCATCTCTAGGGCCGACGTCAATGATATCTCATTCTCAATACCGATTCTACCCTGACTTATATTGACAATTACGCTAACAGTAAAAACAATTGAAGCTTTCAACATCAGTCACAACGGATCTTGAACGTTCATCTGCAATCGGACATCTCTAAGTTAACGCAAAGCAATGGTGTTCTCTTACCAATTCAAATGCATGAACACCCTGTGCAGAATTTAGGAATACCTGAGTCTCTCCGGTAATGTGACATAGAAAACGAAGGACTCAGATTTCCTGAAGTGGTAAGAGAACGAATGGTTCAACTGGGTCACTCAGAAGCTTTACAGGTTTTGTGGGCGTGGAGCGTATTATGAATTATTAGGTTTTAACAGACCAGCCATGTCATTATGAACACGACAAGAAGACTGACATATTCTTTTCAGGAGATTAATTACTTTCTAAAATATACAATTGACAATAATTTCGATACAAACATCAGAATCTCTGATGATTGGGAATCAAAATGATCGAACTTCAGTATTAGTTGGCAACTTATATATGATAAAAAAAATTACAGGAGGTATTAACAAATATCAGAGTCTCTAATGCACATGCTTAAGAGAAAACGGAGGCCTCAGGCATCCTAAAATGGGGAGAGTACGCGTGCTTCAGATGGGTGACTCAACAATAAAGGCATAGCTACATGTTTTATGGGGTATTGAGTGTAATATGAATCGTCTGATTTTACGTTAACTAACATGTACGACCGTGGTCATTACAGGGTAATTGCTTACAACACCAAATCCAACTATTATCCTTTACCTCCACTTGAACAACAATGCATGAAATCGAATGTCGCAAGCAAGTTCAAACAGTATTAATTATTAAGGGTTATTTCCATTTGAAAACGGCGCCATGAAACTTAATATTTGCCCAATATACTTTTTACTTTTACTTTTATCATATTCACCACTGATAGGCTCGTTAATGGCTTGGTCGATTTGGTCACATCTCTGTTACGCACTGTTGGCAAGTACTGGGCACGCACTGGTTCCTGAATGTATTTGAACCTGCTCCAGTGCTTATCGAGTCTGACCTTGAAAAAGCTCACACTCGGTGCCGTCACAACACTCTCTGGCAGATATTGTCTTACCGTCTGGTGTCTTTCGGGAAGAAATGAACTTTCAAAGCTCGATTATTACTTTTTTCCGCACACAACACAACTATGACCGTGTATCCGAGGCTCCATCTTTGCTTCTACTTTTATTTATTTATTTTTTTAAATGTGACCTCCAGCCTCCCCCAATAGCCACACCTTTGCCGCCATTTTATAACCTTAATATTAAATATCCTAATACATAAGTAGCTATCCTAGCTGTGTTGAATTAGTTGAGCCGCAGATCTATGCGGCATTCAGTGGCTGTAGCCTCATAGTCAATATCTGCAACTGTTGTCGGCTTTGGGGTCGAAGCTCTCGTTCCCCTGAGGCAGAGCAAAGCCGACCGAAGGAGAGAGAAGGACAGTCGACATCTCAACCAGGCTGTAACATAACTTCTGGGCTGCTGCTTCTGTTCGGAGATCACCTCCGAGAGTCTGGCATAGAAGCATCTTGCACTTGGTCCCATCCCACCAGAGGTTGTGAACACTAGAGGAGTGAAGCTGCCTTGATCCACGTTCTGAATTCTCTCCTCACATGCCCTTATCTTGTCGTTCTCGTTTCTCCTGTGTGCAGCATCGAGAGCTAAGTTACGGTGACATCCGGCCATGGGATAAAAAATCCTGACATCGAAGAAGGCTCGCTGTCCCCGCGTCCAGAATCCTCGAGCACTGACGTCAACACGAGCTTCGTTGGATGTGTTTGAAGTCCTATGTTGGAAAATCTCACCGTCCAATGGAAGGAGGGTCGGTTCTACCCTGACATCACGGCAGATTTCCTTCAACATATGTGCTGTGAGATCCCTTACTTCGTCATGCCTCATGCATATGAAGCCCCCTTTCTTGCACACCATGGCGTGATCGGCGTCATAGGAAGAGCCACATACGCATTGGGAGGTGTTACGACCGTGTCGTATTTTTCTATTTTTTTTATATAACATGCTTCCATGTTGTTCCATATTATTCCTGTAATGATGTGTTATATTAATATTATATAATCTAG
>NW_024753828.1:1534505-1634175 GCF_018991925.1 Homarus americanus | reverse complement strand
TCAGTGTGCTTCGTTCAGTTACGTATTGCTGTAACGGTAATGGTAATGGTGAACCAGTAGTGGTAATGGTGACGGTAGTGAAGTAATGGTAACGGTAGTGGTAATGGTGACGGTAGTGGTAATGGTGACGGCAGTGGAATGGTGATGGTAGTGGTAATGGTGACGGTAATGGTGACGGTAGTGGTAATGGTGACGGTAATTAGTAATGGTGACGAGTAGTGGTAATGGTGATGATAGTGGTAATGGTGACGGTAGTGGTAATGGTGACAGTGGTGGTAATGGTGACGGTGATGTAATGGCGATGGCAGTGGTGATGGTAGAGGTAATGGTGACGGTAGTGGCAATGGTGACGGTGAGTGGTAATGGTGATGGTAGTGGTAATGGTAACGGTAGGCGGTAATGGTGCGGTGAAGTGGTATGGGTGACGGTAGTGGTAATGGTGACCGGTGAATTGAGTGATGGTGATGGTGTTGGTGTAATAGTGACGGTGGTGGTAATGGTGATGGTAGTGGTAATGGTGACGGTAGTGGTAATGGTGATGGTAGTGGTAATGGTGACTGAGTGATATGGTGATGGTAGTGGTAATGGTGACGGTAGTGGTAATGGCGATGGTAGTGTTAATGGTGACGGTAGTGGTAATGGTGAAGGTAGTGGTAATGGTGACGAGGCGGTGGTAATGGAACGGTAGTGGTAATGGTGACGGTAGTGGAATGGTGACGGTAGTGGTAATGGTGACGGTGGTGGTAATGGTGACGGTAGTGGTAATGGGTGACGGTGGTGGTAGTGGTGACGATGGTGGTAGTGGTGGTGGTGGTGGTGGTGACGTGGTGGTATTGGCGATGGTTAGTGTTAATGGGCGGTGGTGGTGTGGGACGGTGAGTGAGTGTGGTGGGCGGTAGTGTTAATGGTGACAGTGTGGTAATGGTGACGGTGGTATGTGAACTGACGGTAGTGGTAATGGTTGACGGTAATGGTGATGGTGAGTGGTAGATGGTGACGGTAGTGGTAATGGTGATGAGGTAGTGGTAATGGTGACGGTAGTGGAATGGTGACGGTAGTGGTAATGGTACGGTAGTGGTAATGGTATGGAGTGTTAATGACGGCAAGTAATGGTGACAGTGCATTGGTAATGGTGACGGTAGTTAGTAATGGTGACGTTGGTGGTAGTGGTGACGGTTGGTGAGTTGGCGGTGGTGAAGTGAGGTGACGGTTGGTAATGGTACGGAGAATTGAGTAGTGGGTGACGGTGGTGGTAATGGTGACGGTAGTGGTGATGGTAATGGTGGTGGTGTGGTGACGGTGGTGTAATGGCGATGGTAGTGTTAATGGTGACGGTGGTGGTGGCTGACGGTAGTGTAATGGTGACGGTAAGGCAATGGTGACGGTAGTGGTAATGGTGACGGTAGTGGTAATGGTGACGGTAGTGGTAATGGTGACAGTGGCATGTAATGGTGACGTGTGGTAATGGTGATGGTAGTGGTAATGGTGACGGTCGTGGTAATGGTGACGGTAGGTGAGTAGTGGTGGACAGTAGGTGGTGATGGTGACGGTGGTGAGGTAATGGTGATGGTAGTGAAATGTGGTGACGGTGGTGGTAGTGGTGACAGTGGTGGTAATGGTGACGGTGGTGGTGTGGGTGACACTGGTGGTGTGGCAGATGGTGTGATGGTGACGGTAGTGGTATTGGTGATGGTGGTGGTGATGGTGGCGGTGGTGGTGATGGTGATGGTGGTGGTAATGGTGAGCGGTGGTGGTGGTGATGGTGTGGCAATGGCGATGGTGGTGAATGGCGACGGTGGTGGTAATGAAGTACGGTAGTGGTAATGGTGACGGTAGTGGTAATGGTGATGGTAGTGTGGTAATGGTGACGGTAGTGGTAATGGTGATGGTAGTGGTAATGGTGACGGTGTGTAATGATGGTGACGGTGAGTTGAAGTGATGGTGGTGGTGGTGGGTAACAGTGGTGTGGTCACGGTGGTGTGATGGTGACGGTAGTGGTATGGTGGTGGTAGTGGTAATGGTGGCAGTAGTGGTAATGGTGATGGTAGTGTGAAGTAAGGTGACGGTGGTGGTAATGGTGATGGTGGTGGTGTGGTGACGGTGGTGGTAATGGTGACGGTAGGTGGTAATGGTGACGGTAGTGGTAATGGTGACGGTGGTGGTAATGGTGATGGTGAGTGGTAATGGTAGCAGTAGTGGTAATGGTGATGGTAGTGGTAATGGTGACGGTAGTGGTAATGGTGGTAGTGGTAATGGTGACGGTAGTGGTAATGGTGACGGTAGTGGTAATGGTGTTTGGTGAGTTGCTGCTGAATCCTGTCACTGTAACAACTTCGACATCAAGAAAATTATAAAAATTAATCACACAAAATATTATGATCAGAACAGGATGTGTGTGTGTGTGTGTGTGTGTTGTGGTGAACAAAGATAACATAATCATTTACTCTTAATTAAAACGATAAAATAAAACATGCTGTCAACTTATTCTGATACCAATCAAAAAACATAAGTTTGTTCGATAACTACTAATGAAACTCCGACTTGTGTGTATATAAGAGATGTACTACTTAATTTTATAAGTAAGACTACTGTTACTGTACAAGAACTTTATAATTACTCGTTATAATAGTACTGTAGACTGTAGTGGCAGTAGTAGTAATAATGATAGTACTAAAAAAATAGTATATATATATAAGTAATAATAATATTAAACCCAACAGTTGTCACTCTCCTCTCTCACACAGCCAACCGCAGGACGAGAAGGACAGGCAAGACTCAAGCCCCTCCAGGAGAGATTACTCTTGTGATATCCTTCCCCATACCGCGGATTTTCCTGGGAGGATTATCTAAATGACGTTCGCTATACCAGGGATGCCGCGGAACTGTTCCAACTCACCTGAATATGGGTCTAGCAGCAGGAGGTTGACAATATATACCTTTATGAGGTTGGACTCAGAGGGAACTTTGTAGACTTCCATCCCCAGAGATTCTTCCACTTTATCTTCATTATCGGAGAGAGTTACGACGAGGATACATCGCCACCCTGGTTCATCGACTACCAGAGTGGTTATTAGTGTGTATCTCATCTTCCTGTTGTTACGTGGCCGCCTTCAACCATGTTCCATTGGATCTGGAGAAGGTAACTGAATTAGATAAGCAAAAAAATCCTCCTCGGTAGCCTCTTAGGTTCCTCCCTCTTACAAAGCCCGCCACTGAACAAGCCAAACTCAAGAAGATGAGGATGCTAATTTACGGACGAGTACCACAGCCCTCTCTCCTGAAGACTTCCAGGTCCTATTAGTTACAGGAGCTGTCCCTGCAAATAAGGTGCTTTTTGGCCACTTACAGCTGGTTTATTGTGCACCCCATACTCATCATGTGACCGTTCGCAAAGGATTACAGAGTCGAGTTCACAAGGGTCAGTATAACTAACCCCAGTGGTCCGGATATTATGGCATTGAATGTTACAGAGTACTTCAAATAAATTCTTTGTTTAGTTCTGGACATAAGGAATGACTGTTCACAAATGTGGGTACAGGAGTGTTGGTATTATGTCTGGCCTCACACTCTGTCTGAGAGGTATTCAAACACATGTGTGTGTTTGGTTCTATATGAGAAATGATATAGCCACTGAGTGCAAAAAGTACTTACTGTAAGTCTCCGGGTATTTGATACCCCTGTGTTCAGATCACCTGAGGTTAAACACCCCCAACCTGAAACTTAGACACCTCCGACGTATAGCTGTGGGGATGGCATAATGGAATTGTGTTAGTTTTTGGTCACATTGGAATAGAGCTAGCGTTAGTTAGTTTACGTAGGTTAATATTAAAGTTCAATCCAAATCTCTATCTCTCCTCACTAGAGACACTTATCACTAAAACTGTAACTCAAAAGTACTACTATCGTCTCTCATATCTCAATCTCTTGGAGGACCGCCAGAACCAGGATTTATTACTTATAGCCTCAGAACTTACTTGGCTGTCAATAGTTACTGGCATCATATATCTCCACATAAGATTCCAAGAAGTTTAATGCCACTGCTAACTCACTGTTATGATGGTAGGTGTGTGTGAAATACCAGTCAATAATAATAATAATAATAATAATAATAATAATGATGACGATAATAATGTTTGAACTTGTCCCCCTACAGACCCACTTACCGCAGTCAGGTTGTCAAAAATACCGTAAAATTCAGTGTATTTATTAACGGTTTACATTGTAGAGAGCCGAGGTTATGTTAGATTGAGATTAGTTAGTTATTTTACCTGTTTTAAGAGGCGTACAGTACGTGACACCTCATTATTGTAAATATCAAATATTATCAATTATTTTATTTTGTAATTACGTATTATCACTTGTAATTGTTGTTATTTGCTGAGTCTACATTCTGGGGCCATGACGTCATCAAGTTGAGTACATTAGCATAATGTTAATGAAAGTCAAGTCTTTTTTCAGTTATTTCATATATAACTCCTGATTTGTTTCATATTTCACATATATTTATAATATTTATATTTTTAATCAATCAATCAATTTGTAAGAATAAGTCCAGGTACAGAGTACTGTATATCTGCACAGTATGTATATAATTTACACCTGGACAAATTCCATCAATGATATAATGAACAAAATAGGACCAAATCCGTTTCCATTGTCTCAGTATATTTAGAGTGTCTTTGCGGATAATAATAATTGTCATGCCAACTTTGAACATTAACTACTCATCTACGTAGTAAAAAGGAATAGCAGTGAAGTTGTTAGTGTTATATGTACAGAATTGGTGCGTAAGTCGCTCTACCAAGAACATTATTAGTGTATTATATTACTTTGTTCTCGATGAAGCGAACTACGCGCTACCCAGCATCCCTACGCCTTAACTGAGGTCTTTAAACAAATTCAAGATACCCTTCAGATATACATCAGTAAGGTCATAAGGATATAGTGAGCACAAGGTTAGGTCACCCATATATTCCTACCAATAAAAGGTCAGATTATCGCTTTTCTTTTTAATATCATGTTAAATAATGGCATAAACATTATAAGAAGAATGCTTAACATATAAAGTGGAAATAATTTAAATACATCCGAACTAATAATAATCTCTAGAATAAAATCAATTGAAAAAAGGCAACCTGACTTCACAGTTGGGAAAATGGAGGCATCAAGTATAATACCCTCTTAGGTACTGAAGACTTAATATACATTGTGATGTATTTACCACGCTGTTCCTAGAGGGTAGCCAGGTTTCTGAAGCCAACTTTTAATTTTAGATGACAATTGTGTATATTCCAAGTGGGTAGCTGGGGGTGGGGTCGTGAGCGTAGACGTAACGGAGGAGTTGTAGTCACAGTTCTGCTGGTCTATCTCCAGTTCGAAATAGGATGGCGGAGGCTCTCAGAGCTTGCTAGGGTATCTTAGTCTGGTGGAGAGTCCTGTCGAAGGTGAAGGCGAGAGTTAGCAACCCTGTGGTGGAGGATGTACTGTACGTGTTAGAAACCCGTGGTGAAGGAGTAACCCCTTTGTGAAAGCGTAACTCCGTGGTGGTATGCATGAGTTAGTAAACCCTTGGAAATGGCGAAAACATTGAAGTCGAACTCAATATATAATGCTAATATATTCAGATACAACTATAAACATAGCAAATTAATTCTTCTTTAATAAAAGTTAGGTTAGGTCGTTAGCTAGGTTAGGGTTAGCTAGGTCATGTTAGGATTGAAGAAGAGGTATAGACAGGTTAGGTAAAGGTTAAAGTTATGTTAGATTGTCAGGTTAACCCTTTGCCAGAGGGAGGTTACCCTAAGCTGAATAAAATGGTCTGGCGGTAGCCAGAATAAAATGGTAAGTGCGTGAAACACGGCGAAAGGGTTAAGCTGGGTTAGATTGTCAGGTTCAGGTTAGATGGTCCTCTGAGGTATCGTATTCACTTACCTGTCTGATGCTGTTGACAGAAGTGATCGAGCGTCTTTCAATGACGAGAGTAATCACCATTACCGCCAGAGTAATCACCATTAACACCAGCACCGCCAAGTTGAAAAGGAAACCCATCCACGAGCCCCCACATCCGTTGTGCTGTCATTATAAATTACCAAAACATATATATTCGTTTTATACGGGGGATAGCCCGACAGGGCACAGGTCATCGACCCACAACAGGGCCCGGAGGGCGAAAAAAGTAAAAAAAAAAAATGAGAAAAAGACTTGATCTACACCAAAAAGATACCGGAAAACCAGCATTTTGAAGTGAGACAGGTTGCAATAGGATTGAAACACAGAAGAAGGCAGAGCATTCCACAGTTTGGCTGTGTGAGGAAAGAAGGGTGTACTATAACGGGTTATTCTCGTGTGACCGATATCCACACACTCCACAGAGAAGGAGGGCACCGCTGGCAAGACTTGTGTTACGAGCCCATAGCCTTACCGGCGGTACACAGGATGCCAAATCCACCGAACAATGCCCGTTAAAGCTCCGTAAAAGAGAGAGTGAAGCAACATTGCGGCTAAGTTAATTAGTTCCCCTTTGGATTCCAATATCGACACACAGATTTGCAAGAATGTGAAATATATTAATTAAACCCTTAATCAATAGTTACGTGTTATAATTGTTCTATAAGTAAAGAATGTCAATTCGAAATGTCACAGAACCTCGTTAGGATACGTTATGCTGTTAGAAAAGAAAAGTAGCGTAGTAATATTGACTACAGTAACGAGAGATGTTCGAGCAAAATCATAAAATAAGGAATAAAAATAGAAATGAACGACCTTGAGCACATAATGATAAGCAATAGAGAATAATTGTGAACCTGAAGGCAGAAACTGGAATAGATGAACGAAATATCGAAAAACTTAATAGAACAAGAGTCTTTAGTACGAAACATTTAGGTTAGCTAGCAGATATACACTAATTGCCTATATTATACTATATACATCCACACGCATATCCTTGTTATACTATATACCCACATTGTCTCTGTAGATGCTATATCAGGTACCTTGTTACGAACCACGCCATCACCCGTCATGATCTACCCACCCAGCACATGAACCACGCCATCTATTGTCATGATCTACCCACCCAGCACCACGAGCAATGCCATCTAGGACGAAACCCGAGCATGACTCGTCTTAGTTACCACCCGGGGTTTCCTCTCCATATCCTGGCTGTTGCGTCACCTCCTCCTGGGCCTTCCCATCAGCTCCAAATCGAGGAAAGTCAGTTCACTCTGGGAAGTGACCACACTAGATCACTCCATCCTGGAAACCCACGTCACAGTGACTACCCACTCACTGCCTCTACTCAGCCTTACTCGTCAGCCATTTCTGTAGCACTGCACTTGAGTATTTTTGTAATCTTATATTGCCTCCCCACCTCCACTTGCTTCACGATTGTTTTATGTTATAAATAGTGTATATATTGTTAAGCCAATGTTGCATAAGTTTAGGTTATATGGCTTAGTAAATTATAGAAAGCCGAATATTTTGTTAAGGAATTTATGGCATTTATTATAATAATAACAAAAACTCGCATCCTTTGGTTCACCCTTTTATAGTCCCATTGTCTTTGTTTTTTATTGTTGCTGCTCGTTGGGATCTGGGCAGACTTTAACTATATTCTAAATTCCTAATTCGTAAACAACCTGAACTGTCTATACATATTTTAATCAATATAAACTTGATGAGGATTTTGCTGAGTATCTATCTTCTTTTCTATGCAAGTTATATTGCAAAAGGTGACAGATCAATAAAGAAAAGTTATCAAAAAGACAGATGGTCAGAAAAAACAACCGGACACAATTAGGAAAGAAATTGACAGAAGAATATTAAATATAAACAGACATCCATATTGTAAACCTACTTTGCAGAATCCTAAGTCAGCAGTGGTGAGGAGTTTGGGGTGAGGTAGTGGTGGCGAGTGATTTACCCAGACTGGAGCAGGATGTCATGTACATCCCCAAACCGGTGAGAAAGGGTGGCGACCAACCAATATACCTGGTATATCCCCAGCAGTCGTCTTTGTTTCCCCAGTCTGTCAACCTCATCGTCACTCAGGCTAATTGAGACGGTTGCTGTTAAACCACAGCTATATTAATCTTAATATGAAATTACGTAATATTTAAGTAATTATTAATAAAATGTAAAAATTCTCTACCTTCTTTTTTTGCTTGACATTCACCCACTTAAGGAGTGGTTTCCGGTCCCATGAGATCAAAAGCTACTAAGTCACCCTAAGACTATCCTTACTGATGAGATAGGCTTGAATTTCAACGTTATATCAATTACGCACACGATGCTCAATTAGACCAGCAGTGGAGGAAATTAGTAGAGGAGAGTGAGAAGTCAACAGTGATTATCAAATCTGGGATTTTAACACTATCATCATGTGGGCACAGTTGCCCACACATTTTTTTCATTATTATTCCGTAAGTCTATGGCTGAGCCAGTTGAGAACTCCGTCAAGACCCGGTAAATCACAGCATTGCAGGCTAACAATGAGTACTGTATTTATACTGGCCTGGGTTAAGGCTTTACTTTATTTTTTACTTTTTCCTATGCAGTCTCGGGGAATGATAATTTTTTAATCTTCAGTATGAGTTTATCTTTTTGAACTAAAATGAGACAAATATAATGTCTAAATGACAAAAACACATAAACTAAATAAAAAAGTAATACACAATAAAAACATCTAATAAAAAACAAAGTTGTTCTTGTGTGAAGAGCATCCACCAGCCCACTTCTTAATTCTGGTATTACACAGTAAACTTATCTTCATCCTATAAAGAAAAACAAAAAAATAATATTGCCCCCTCATCCTCATTGAAATTCTACCAACAAAAAATCAGGATATGGTTATAATGGCCTGCAGAGGCATTACACTTTGTACCAGGAGCCATTGTTGCTTGCTGGTATTATAATACAAAACTCGCCTTTCAGACTAACATTTATTTGACTTTTGTTTAAGTGTGTAGAAAACATTTAACATACAATGTTTGTAGCCTTGCATATTAACAAGTCTGGCTGCATACAGTCTTACTTGTACACTAATGACTAACTAACCCAACATCCAACAAATATTGGATTATTATAGCAGTCAATCTTCCTTCTTAATAAAAGTAATAAAGGTTTGCATATGCACTAAATATAATATCAACAAAAAACTGTATATGCCGCTATAATAAATATATCCATATTTTGTTTCAGAAAGTTTATCATCATCCTATAAAAGAAAAAACAATGTAGATTAACATTCTCTATTTCCAAAGAAATACTGTAATTATTTACTTGATGCTTCAAAGCAATAACTTAATGATATATATTATACATCAAAAACAGATGCTACTATTCTATTTATAAACCCAAGAAAGTATAATATCCTAAAATAAGTACCATATCTTCAAATTTCTTCAGCAAACTTATCCACAAACTGGGGCAAACTTCTCCGCAAACTTTTTCGGCAAAATCTTGTTTATCGTTAAACTTATCAGTATCTTGTAGCTTATCAGTTGTTCCAGTAACTTTTTACACTATTATTTCAGCTGCTTCCAAGTCCTTATAAAATGATCTCATAAAGAAAATTTATTTGCTGATTTAAAGTTTCAATGAAATATATATACAATAAATTAAACGGAATTCTACTTGCAAGAAAATGCAGTAACACTTACCCATCCACCTGTCTTTACAAATTTAGTTAGAGCAATCTTGCAAATTCCATATATTTCTTGTGTCATTGGTTGCACACATTATATTACAAAAAGCCAACAAGTTATAATTCTACTCCAAATTATATCCTTATCATAACTAAGAATCAATTTAAATAGAAATAAGATCAGTTATTTGGTATAATTTGGATGTAACATTGAGATTATTTCAAATATTTTGTTATCTTGAAAGGAAATAAAGTTATAAACTAATTTCCATCACTAATTTCTGAAAATGTTAAATCCAGTTTGTCTGTGGTGATATACAAGTTTAAATAAAACCCAGAGATTTTCTTCTTCTTCATCGGCAGTAATCTCTGCATGTTCATCATCGTTGTTAAAAAGCAACCCATGTTTATCTGATAAATTGTCTTACATATTTTTACCTTTTACTAATTTACTGCTGGTGTTTACTTGTTCTTTTTGAGCACTACTAGCTGAGCGTTTTGAGCAATCTGAGAATATAAGTGCGTACACACACACGCACACACATAAATATACTTTTTACATTTTTTATCTGTTGATGAGTAAATAATGGAGATCATAGTGAAGATTCTCCCCAAAGTATCCAACTGAAGATCCTCCCCCAGCCAGATCTATGAAGATCCCCTCAACCCCAGGTTTTAAAGAGGTTAAGATTAGACAGGTTTGGTTAGGTTTGGTTAGTTAGGTTAAGTTAGGTTAGGTTAAGTTAGGATTAGGTTAGGATTGGACTTGGCTACGGGTTAGGTTAGGATTTAGGATAGGCTTGGCTAGGTTAGGTTAGGTTAGGTTAGGCTCATGCAGTTAGAGTTAGGTTAGTAGGGTTAGGTTTGGTTAGTTAGGTTAGTTAGTTAAGTGGACCTTCAGATGAGCGCGACTGGGCATCATATGAAGATCTCCCCAGGCTAACATAGATCCTTCCCCAAGTAGGTTTGGGGGAGGATCTTCATATAAATCAATAATAAAATGATAAAAATACCAATTATCATGTAATTGGATTAGATTAAGTTTATATCTACTAAATGATAAGAAATTGATTGATAAAGCACGATTGTAAGCAGAGGTATTTTGATCTATTATTTTAACCTGGTCGTCGTTATCAAGAAAATGATGGCATAAGATAAGACAATCTATAATACATCTTTTTTCTAATTGTGTGTATAATAAAATTCAAGAGCAATTATATGTAAAAATACATTAGCATGACATGTTATAAAACACCTCCGATAATATATTGTTTTCTAGAATATTTTTTCTTTGAAATAAAATTAATTCACTATACAGCGGTGCAAGATCTCATTTCCTTGTGCTAAAATTTTAACATGTATGTATTCATGTTTCATAATTAAAATTAGTGTATATAAAAGTAATTCTAATTAGAATAAATTTATCAGAAACAATATTAATTAGACATTCTGTAAATGTGTCATTTCTTTCCATCCATGTTGTGTGAAATTTAAAATAACGTTTTTTATATTTAGATTTATCGTTTTGCAAAACCTTTTAAAAAGTATAACAAATGGTCTTTTTAAAACTAATCTCTAGTGTTATTAAATCTAGAACCAATCGATTATTTTGTAAAAATATATGAGACAAAAAAATATAAATCCTTTATAAACATTTTTACTTATAATTTTTTAATAAAAGTTCTGCATAAAGGCTTAACTTTTCAAATTATCTTTTTTATCCCTATCCCTATCCTATATACTAACAACACAACAATTCTCTCTCCATATATATTCTGTGTTCAAGAAATATTTTTATTTATTAATGTGAAAAACAAAATACGAACAAAAGTGAAATATTATATGAAAATGATATTTTTTATAATAAGGTGAATATATCTGTAAATTAATGAAATGTGGAAATGTGTAAACTTTCTAAATTGGGTAAATTTTAAACTGGGTGGGTTCCCAATTTAAATCTTAAGAGTATTTTTAAAAAAAAAGGGTGGTGGAACATTTAAAAAAGTTAAAAATATATTTACAAGGAAAACTTTTTCTAAGAAGGCAATTTAAATAGTTTTTAACCCATTAGCACCCATGGTCCTTTTTTTAGGACCAGAAGGATAATTCATCATATTTCTGCAACACCTGTATTTTTCTGAGATATCTTTAGTTAGTCATCAAGACTGGAGTGTCTTTCAAATATTACACCTACTGTCTGATGTATATTGGCAACACTGATGTCTCAGTTTTCAGTACAGTGTGAAACTCTTGAGAAAGGATACACTCAGTTTCATCTATTATTCAATCAAAAATATTTTTGGAGTAGAATAGTACTTATATCCAACCCATATTTAGTATATAGTATAAATGAATGTTCTAACTGTCCTATAAAATCAAGAAAATCTTTGAAAGTAATTTTTGCTCAAATATAGCATGCTCTAAAAGTTTGGTCTAAAATAAGGACCATGGTCACTAGGACTCATTTTTCCATTTTCTATGGATGTTGCAGAAAGAAAACGGTTTGCAGGGCAAACTTTTTATGCTGAAAACATTTCTATGTATGACAGTAGATCGACAGATAGTAGATACTATGGAAAAGCTCTCTAAAACAATTTATAAGAGGTAAGCCAATAAGATTTGGTTTCAAGCAGTGGGTGCCATGTTGTGACATTAGTGCCTATTGTTTTGGAATGGATTTATATCAAGAAGCAAAAATCCTACTTCCAAAACCAAGAACGCTGACATTCTAGGTTCAAGAGTGGTTTTATCAATGACCAATCACCTAGAGAACCCCAATGATCATGAAATTATGTTGATAACTTTTCTCAGTTATAACCTATTTGTACAAATGAAATCCTTAGGAATCAGAATCACGAGTACAGTACGTTCCAACAAGAACATCCAGAATACCCTGAAGGATGACAAATCCTGAAAAGGAAAATCGTGGATCCTATGACTACAAATTTGAAGAAGAAGAACTCTTTTTTTTGAAATGGCATAGCAACAGCATTTTCACAATTGCAAGCAATCATCAGTCTGCCACCCCTGTTGGAAATGCTAAAGATGGTCAACCAGCCATGGAAAGGAAATATTTGTTCCTCAGCCATTTCTCATATCCCAGTATAACAAATATATGGGAGGAGTGGACCATAGACTGGCTTATCAAGGTATCGACATCTCTGTTAGATCTAAGTGGTACTAGTCTGTCCACAAATTTCCTTGATACTGTAATGGTTAATTCCTGGATTGTATATTGTTTTTGCAAATGGAAATACTTTTGACATTACTAGATTTCAAGGTCAGTTACAAAAGCTTATTTGCAGTTATCCTCAGATTCTGATCCCAAAATTCTGGACGGCCAAGGTATTTTCTTCAAAATGTCAGAAATTAGATTTTCTCTACTGGACATATTCTTGATAGAACAGAGGAAGGAAACAAAAATGTGCCTTTTAAAAAAAGTTTCAAAACAATGTGTAAAATGTGATGTTGGTCTTCATATGGGTGAATGTTTCAACAAATGGCATTCAAGTAATCTGTATTAGATTGTTCAGAAAAAATTACTTTTTATTCTTTAAGTAATATGCATTTCATTTGGATTAATAAATAAATAAAAATTCTCTTTTTTATTTTATTTTCCTTTGAAATCGTATTCTACTTAAACCTGTTTTTGAACAAAAGTACCCCCCATATGCTCATGGTCCTAGAAAAGGACCAAACTAAAATATTTTTTTCTTAGAATATTGTAATAATTATTTTTTATATATTTAGTTGTACTGCAGCTCATTGTCATTCCTAAAACCCGTTTTAATTCATATTACGCAACATAATATTCAAATCCACCTTGTAGAATCTTTATCTATGCGTCCATAAATCAAAATACAATGATAGATTTATTTTGTCAACTAGGGTCGTCTTTGAATGAGTAACAGTTAGTTTGTTTGTAATTATTGTCATTGTGATCACTGGCAACTCATATATTACTCTCAGAGACAGCGAGATTCTTCCCAACTGATTCCGTTTTATCTCCAGGTATGTTCTGTGTTTCCTAGCCCTTCAGTTAATTCAGTCAATTGTAGTGATTATCAGTGTTACCAGTGTTCATGATTTACTGGATTGCCATTCTTGAAGTAAATATAACGTAAATACGTCTGTCGTCTAGACAAGGGGTTTTGTTGGTGTTGTCATCCTTCTGGTTCCGGACGCTGATTCCGTTTGTCTCCAGATCGAGGGTGGGAAAATTGAAACCCACCGTCGGAGCCGGTGGATCCCAGCAGTAGTCAATATAGGAGTGATGGCGCTGATTCGTCATGATTAATCGGCTCTATACTACCTCGTGGACCAGGACCCGACCATCTCGGGTCGGGTGTAACCACTACAACAATTGTTAGAGGCGCCAGTGTTATACCCTGGGACGGAAGCCTTATTATGGTCCCAGTGTGGTTGTATGTGTTTTTTACCAGTGTGTTTTAAGAAAATAAATCAATGAAGACATATTTATGGTTTCACCTTCTTTACCCACCTTATCGATCTGATCAATGAACCTAAACCCAATGCCTAGTCCTCTGCGCTACCTAACAGGCTACATGCTGTCAGAGAGGGATCTGGTGGGCGACCATAGAAATTAAGATTAGGTTAAGTTATCATGATTTAGTGACCCCAGTCTTTATAGTATCAAATAAAGTTGTATAAAAAGATTTTTGGTAATAAATTAAAGAAAAAATTTGGGCATTAATGGGTTAAGTTTGTTAGTAAATGTTTTGTGTCGTTGTTGAAAACCAGAACAATAAATATATTGTAGATATGTCTGAATACTAAGTGACTTTTAATAATTTTAATTCCTGGATAGTAAATGTTACAAATTAAACAAAGTTAAGGTTATAAACTGGATGGGAGGCAATTTTGAAAAAACTTTACATTATTTGTGGGATAAGAATAATGTTCGATTATGTATTAAACCATATTTTTAACTTCAAAAAATCAATGTTAAACTATTTTAAATTATAAAAAAAACAAAAAAAGTTAAAAATAAGACAAAAGGCAAACATTATCTTTTAACAGCTTTTCAAAATAAACTAATAATATTTGGGTTTGGGTGAGGTGGGTTATATCTTTTTCGCATTCGTGATTTTTATTAATCTTATTATATTAAAGTAAAACTGGATGGGAAAAACTACTATTTTGTTATGTTTTCAGATGGATGAGATCATGCTCACACAACTAATTTCATATTGCTGAATTCGAATCTGATATTTGTTTTGTTCTATCAGACCAGGTTTTTATAAAAAATCAATAGGTACAAATATTTAATATTCCATGGTTTTTATAAAAAAATCAATAGGTACAAATATTTAATAATATTCCATCACGTGTTGTGCAAAAGATAGAGATTATCTCCTTAATGACTGTGCTTTTCATGACTAATTTCATATTAATGAATATTAATTGGATGTTTCATTCTACCATCAGACCTACTTTCTTAAAGAATAAAAAGAAAATAGTAAATATAGTAACATTATCGCGTCATGCAAAGATACAATTTTAAACCTATCACAGATAAGTTCATGAAATTGTGCAAAAACATAAGTTCAAATCCTTTATAATGACAAAATATGAAGTTCTAAAAGTGCTTCTAGACTACTCTTTCTCTTGTACGGCTTGCTCTCTTCTCGTTGAGAGTGTCCTTAATAGTCGCCCATCATGTTAGACTGGATTGTCCTGATATCTGCTCTCTATTAGCGATATCTTGATGAAATCTTTTCGCCGTGTTCATCACTAACGTCTCCAAGGTTACTGGGAAAAATTCAATATGGGAGTGGAAAAATGCAATTTCAAGGACATCCTTGCTCCCCAATGTGATAATTCTGAAGCTTATGGATTTATTTGATTTCTTTACAGCAGTTGTCAGCACGATAGTTTCCAAGAAAATTCTTTGACACATTGACAAATGATTCCCATGCTTTTTTTTTCTCCAGTGGGTTCAATGTTTTTTGGTGAATTCTCTATCATTAACTAGTATACGAATTTGTGGTCCATTCAGTACCTGCTTTCAACTTGGCTGGAAACCACACCACCTAGTTTCTGAGATAAGTATAGAGTCCAGCACCGAATTGATCCATAGCTTTGATAATTTTAGCCAAGCCGAGCTTTAGATGCAGTGGAGGCAAAATATCTTTTCTGGATCTACAAGCGGATTGTGAGCACAGTTGAACCTTCAGGCGCATCTCTTGGTCTTGTCAGTAATCCTTTCTCACATAGTGCTCTGCATCAGCTCTGCTGTTCCACAAGCACAAAAGCACATGTGCTTTGTGTAGCCACTCTGGTAGTAATAAACTGATGACTTTGAGATCGCCACACATCTTCCACTGGGTGTTTCTCATACTCTATAGCCCAGCCAACAGAATTTTTTCATTGTTTCATAGCTCTCAGTCATTTTTATTTGCATGTGCTATTGGGACAGATGAAACCGATTGCCATTGTAAGAACAGCTTTCAGAAATCTTTTCTGGAGTCTCAACAGCCTCAATCCTCTGTCTTGTATGTTTCCAGACTTGCCAGAGTTGTTGCATGAAGATACTGCGTCCTCCCTTAATAACAAAATTGTTTACCATCTTGAAAATGCAGACAACTGTCTATGTCGGTAACCTTTCAGCAGTGATATACACACTCCATCTTCTAGCAGGTTACGCTGCTTTAGTCTGAATCCAAAAACTTCAGCCTTTTATAACACTGACAAGTTTAGGTCCTAGTGAGATCATGAAGCGCTTCTTGAGTAAATAGTTTAGGCCTGGTATTTTCCAGAGTCATCCTGGTAGTCGTTTTTCCATTGAGGTAGAGGTGAAATCGGAATCCTCAATTCTTGTTCAGTCAGTGAATTTGGGACTGGAAGTTCAGCACTGTGCGGTACTGAATCGGATTGCAGAAGCAATATTGGGGTACTGTACCTTGCCTCGTGTCTTGATTTTATTTATGTATTTGTAGGACAGAGTAGCAGTCACTACTGTGATGTTTAGGTTCACGCCATATCATTGGTACAGCAAACAGCATTCCTGAACTTCGTTTACCACATCCACTCGCTCAGGTGGTTAACACAAGACTTACAGGCTACATGAGGTGCCCATTTCTTGTCTTGGTCACCAAATGACATTTAAAGTAACTTTTGTGGTTCAGTCGAACAGCTTTGTGATTGGTTTCTTGAGGCTACCAGGGTGAAGGCACCACATATGTAACCAAAAGCACTCAGCACCATTTACACACTTGCGACATTCCATGTTTAGTTAATTTCAGAGTAATTACAAATCATGCAGGTGTAGATATGCAATATCATGAATCCAGCAAGCTAGAAACAAACAAAAAAGCACAAAATTTGGGACAAAATAATTGCATAAGTGGAGCCAATGAGCATATAAATTACTGTATGAATAGCATGGTACACTAAATATATAGATATGCTGGTTCTGGAAAACTGAGCCTGATACACCTATACGAATGTCATAATTGAGTTCAGCACATACAATTACACTAGAATCAGACTGTTTTGATCCAGAACCATGAGAATTTTATTAATATTATTATTATTAATATTATTATTATTATTATTATTATTATTATTATATATTATTATTATTATTATTATTATTATTATTATTATTATTATTATTATTATTATTATTATTATTATTATTATTATTATTATTATTATTATTATTATTATTATTATTATTATTATTATTATTATTATTTATTATTATTATTATTATTATTATTATTATTGTTATTATTATTATTGTTATTATTATTATTGCTGCTGCTGCTATTACTCTTCTTATTATTACTTTTTTTCGGCTATCCTAGCTGTGTTGAGTTAGTTGAGCCGCAGATCTATGCGGCATTCAGTGACTGTAGTCTTGTAGTCAATATCTGCGACTGTTGTCGGCTTTGGGGCCGACGATCTCAGCCTCCTAGGGTACTCACCAAAAAGTATCGGTGCAGGGTGTGATCGACTTCGAAACGATAAGTATACACTGTGATATGTAGGGAAGGTTGGTAAGTGTATCCTCATAACCCCCCCCCCCACCTCCCCACTAGGTGTTGCCATATGGCTGACAATCAGTGTGTTTGTTTCCTCTTTTCGGATTGTTGCTTTGTGTCGACTGAATGATGAGCGAGGGTTCGGTCTTGGTGAACGTGGGTATAAAACAGAGACAATATGAAGCAGTAAAGATCTACACATGCTAGACGACATGGAAACCTCAGAGGGAACACGAGGAGCTATTATTGCCCTTCATAACGAAGGGTTCGGCGTTACAGATTAGCCATCGGGTTGGTGTCCACAGGAACACCGCTGCACGATGGATTCGGCGATACCTCGAAACTGGTGCTACAGGCGACAGATCTCGGTGCGGCCGTCCACGCTGCACCACCCCTCAGGACGACCAGGTTGAGTGGTTTATTTGGTAGCATAAATTAATGTGGCAATATTCACAAGTATCACAAATAATTTTGTTAACAGGGAGCTCCTCATATTTCATACTGTCTATTTATCACTTGCCGACCTTATTTATAACGGTTTGTTTCACTTGACCAGGCCATAGTAGCTGCTCAGCAGGATTACAGAGCTGCCAACATACGGCTGGAACAACTCGCCTTTCCCAATACCTATCGTCACTGGTCTCAAATTGTTCACACTACAGTATGCACCGATGCTTTTTGTTGCGAGTGTACAGCAATGCAGACCTAAGCAGAGAGAAGGACAGTCGACATCTCAACCAGGCTGTTACATAACTTCTGGGCTGCTGCTTCCGTTCAGATAACACCTCCGCGAGTCTGGCATAGAAACATCATGCACTTGGTCCTATCCCACGAGAAGTTGTGAACACCAGAGGAGTGAAGCTGCCCTGATCAACATTCAGAATTCTCTCCCCAGAGGCCTCTTTGCAGCATCGAGAGTTAGGTTATAGTGACATGCGGCCATGGGATCGAAAATCCTTATGTCAAAGAAGACTGGCTGTCCCCGCGTCCAGAATCCTTGAGCACTGACGTCCTCCACACAGGCTTCGTTGGATGTGTTTGAAGTCCTGTATCAGAGGGGTCTCACCGTCCAATGCAAGGAGGGGCGGTTCCATCATGACGTTGTGGGAGATTTACTTCAGTAAATTTGCTGTAAGATCCCTTACTTCGTCATGTCTCATGTATACGAAGCCCCCTTTCTTACACACCATGGCGTGGTCCATGTCATAAGATGAGCCACACACGCATTGGGAGGGCAGACCTTCTACTGGCCTTCCGTACCTTAGGGTAATGTCATCTGTGAATTCCTGTTTATTAAGGATGAAGCCTTTTGCCCTTATCGGTAACGTTGTTAGCCAGTCCGAGGCGCTTACCTCCTGCGCTATCACTACTTTTGTTATCAAGTTCTCTGGCATTTGCTGCAATAGTTGTTGCAGTTTATCACTTTGAGTGTGCTGCCGTTCTGTCGTAATGGACCATCGAATCTTGTTTAATTCGTTGGTATCCACCTGACTTGCTGCATTACGAGCTATTATGTGCTCATCGAGGGCTGCCGTGAGATTGACTGAGTTCTGATGTTCTATGGCGGCAAGCTCCACTGGATTAATCAATCCTATTCCTCCCAGTCTTGGTGGTATAGTGCAAGGATTGACCTTTCTTCTGGGGTTAAATAAGGGTTTTTCACTAGTTGGAAAAAAAGCGACCCTGATGGCTTCTTGCAGAGGGTGGAGGAGGGGTCCGATATAAGGGATAGTACGCATTAGGTAATTCCAGCGATGCTTGACTCTATGGGTGAATGCCACAAAAGCCGCGTGAATTGAATTGAATTGAATTGTAACAGTTTATTTAGCCAGAAAAATACAGATACAGAGTGGATAATAATACCAATATTAACATGGCTGAGCCAGTTGAGAACCTGAACTCTCTTTGAGGCACCTGATATATACTATACATTTATCTCAAGGAAGTATTATGTAACATTTAGTATCATCTGGAATAGTACAATAGCGTGGTAGTAATAAGTACATCTCATAATGTTACCACTGTTATCACTTCAATATTTATTTATTTTATTATTTATTATTATTATATATATTTATTTATTTATTTATACATACATATACACATACCTATACATATATATATATATATATATATATATATATATATATATATATATATATATATATATATATATATATATATATATATATATATATATATATATATATATATATATATATATATATATATATATATATATATATATATATATATATACATATACACACACACACATACACATATACATATAAATTAGAGTGGAATTTAAAAACATAAGTATAATGGGAGCAGTACAACCTGGGTTGTGCAGTAATAAGGTTGAACAAGAGGACAGAGCTTTCAGGATTATGTCTAGTTGGCAATTATGTGTATTGCAATGGTAATACTTATTTATTTACATGATAATTTCCGATAAAACGGATTTGGTGGTACAATAAAAGCAGGTACTGTAAATATAGTAAGTGTTACAAGAAATATTAATACTTCGACAATAGATATTATTTTAGAGATGATTTAAAGGAAGGGAGTGTAGTCTTTGCTCGGATGGGTGGGGGTAAGTTGTTCCATACCTTCATATTTTTATATTCAGAAGCTATATATTTAAGGGGCAGTGAAATTTGCTCCAAAGCTGCACTCTTCAGGCATTGTTCCTTATACATATCTACCATGCCAAATTTGAAGCTGATATGTCGAGGTTTAGTCTGCCGCATTTTCTACTGAAATTTTTAAATTACCTACAGTACTAGCCAAACAGCCGCTGTGGCGGTGCAATGTTCTGTTCAGTGTTTATCAATCTTTTTTCATATCTCTTATTTCATTTAAGTTGTCTTGTTGCAGATGAGTATGGTGCTATGTCTATATTGATTATCAGCCTTTTCTCATTTCATTATGTCATCATGGTTGAGCCTGGCAATGAATATCTCACACATGTGACTCCAAGCAGATTCAAAACTATTCACGAGTTTCTGGTGGAGAAAAATCAACCCAGCAGCCCATTGTGTGTGTTGGTTGTGATGGAACCAATGTAAATGTAGGATCAGAAAATGGAGTCATTCATCATCTTTGTTACTTGGCCCATGATGAGCTGCCTTTCCGCGCAGTTTTTTATCACTATGATGGTAAACCAAGTGGTCCTGAGCATTGGCGTGGTCCCATTGGAAAGCAGATCAAGGAGTCTTTGTCTGAGCTTCCAGTTGTCGCCTTCCAGCCAGTCAGTTTCCCTGATTTCCCTGTGTTTAATGATGAAGTGGAGAAAGATCTGTCCTGGGATCAGAAATACCTGTATAGGATTTGTAAAGGAGTTATCACAGGTGTTGTTGAAGATGACTTGGCTGCTATTGAGCCAGGTCCTCCCTGTGTGTCAAGGTGGAACACCTTATGGAGTAGAATCCTCAGGCTGTATGTAGCAACATCAAGACCCAGCCATGAGTTGAAAAGAATTGTCATTACAATAATAAAGTTCAGTGCTCCAATGTGGTTTTACATCAAGATACACCCTTACGTAACACACGGCTCAAGGAACGTATTCCAGTACCTGCTATATATGAAACACCTGAATAGTGAGGAGGAGACGATACTGAAGAAGGCTGTCCAGAGAAATGCATACTTCGCCCACACAGATCAACTTCTTCTTGGTATGTGTGCAGATGAGGACATGACTGTTAGAGAAAAAGCTGTCTCATTGATAAGAAAAATTAGAGAGGAGAATCAGCAAAAGGAAGAATGCACTGGCAGATCTGAAGAGGAGGAGGAAGATTCTGATGCTGCTGTTGACGAGAATTTGTTAAACTATACTGATGAGGAGGGTAAAGATGGAGATGGGAATGAGGATGTGCCTCCTGTAGTCAACATGAGAAAGGTGGTGACTCCGAAACTAAAGTGGCAAGCAAAAAACTATCATTCCATGATTAACTGGAGGAATGAACTCAAGACTGAGCCTCCTTACATTGCTTCTCTGTCAAATCTACAGGTTAATGACATTCTTGAGACACCATTAGTGGTGCCCAAGTGGCCAAACAGCACTCAGGCGGTCGAGAGAGGCATAAAAGTGATGACTGAAGCTTGCACTGAAGTGACGGGATACGAATCGAGAGATGGATATATTAGGCAAAGATTATTGTCTAGGAAAATGATGCCAAGGTTCCGCACAAAAAAGAATTTCAATATGAACTTGTAATGATTTTCTATACGGTGTACCTGTAAAATAACATGTGAATTAAATCGATGTCACCCATGTAAAATTTATCATTATCCTGGAAAACATTAAATGACACCTAATTTTTGGTATACACTAAAAGTTGACAAAAAGTCGTTCGCGATGCGGCAGGGTAAGTATGCATGAAATGGCATGAAATTTTGCACAGGTGTTTGTTACAGCCATACAAACGATGTCTGAAAAGTGCAGCCTGCAACTCAAATAAAAGTGTTTTTTCCCTGCCCCCTAATTGGGGTGGTCTTTGTAGCTCTGGGTGCCTTAAGTTGTATCTCTGATTATTCCGGAACTGGAAGTAATTATTGTCAAGCAAGTGATTGGTAGATTTGTAAACAAAGAGGGCACAGCAGTAAGTGTTAATATCTTCGAATTTAAAAAATTTCAATATAGCAAATTTTTCGTTTGTGTGATCTGCTTTTTCAAGTAGGTCAACTCTCTTTTGTGCAGTAACCAGAGATTGTGTTTTTGAAGAGCCAGAGGGCCCCCGTAGTGTGTGACAGTGTATCAGGTGTTGGTAAACAAGATCATGATAGAGTTCTTTCATTGCAGCGAGAGTGAGTGACTGTCGAGTGGTGGAGGAAGTTTTCATATTACCAAATTGCTGTGGATCTACTGCTCCTACAATATCAACATAAGCCCAGTCGAGCACAAAACTTTCACAGATTAAGCTGGGTATTAGGGTGATTGCAATGGGTCGTAGCTGATTTAAGGATTGTGGGCTGGTTGACTTGGGCACTGGTGACATATAAGAAGTCTTCCAGTCAGCTGGGCATTTGGCTTGACTGAGAGAAGCATTGATGATGGAGCAGAGGGGTTTAGCAAGCTCCGTTGAGAACTCCTTGAAGAGTTTCATTGGTAAATCAATGGGGGTGGTGGAGCGTTTTAACTTTAGTTTGTCCAGACGTTCCGCTACTTCAAATTCTTCTACTATGTCAGTGGGTAAAGGAGCTGGTAGGTAAGCAGGGAGATTGGTTGTGTCAAGCCGGGGGAGCGTCTGGCATATAGTCGCTAAATGTGTGTGTACTGTATGTATCTGTATATATTAATGTATGACGATTTATCAGTTTGAATGTACTACAGTATGTATACAAATTGTACGTTTTATTTTGTTTAATCTACAGCATCGTCGTCCAGAGTATCCGGAGAAAACCTGCCATCCGATCCGGGGAATGAAACCTTGACGCTGTGTTGAGATGGAAGAGTGTAGCACCAACTCCTTAAAAATATTGCCATTGGCCTGTATGGGGATCGAACCCACGACGTCCGCGTTATTAGCACGGCGCTCTAACCAGCTGAGCTAACAGGCCTTGTGAAATAAGTTGTGTAAAAAATAATATTGAACGAGGTGTAGTCGGGGTACAGTCAGCCAAAGACACATCGACCTCACCTTGGCTCTCGTACTCAGTTCTACCTGGCAATATTTGGTGAAGTAAGACTGTATTTAATGGGGCTTGTGATTGGCGGATCTATTTTCGGCTGTATCACTGTCAGGATAAATAATAAGCAAACCAAAGGTATCATTTTTATAATAATAAACCATTCATCGTTATTAATGATCCTGAAAATGTTCGAAATGTTCGTATATATCTTAAATAATGAAGATTTTTTAAATAAGACTCGCTTGAAGAATCTCCTCCCAAGCTTATTTCACTTAAATATTAATCACCCTAACCTTACCTAACCTGACCCCCAACGTCGAATAATGTTAATTTGAGTAATCATTAAGTGAAGTAAACTGGGGTAGAGATTCGGCAGATAATTACAATTTTTTTTTAAGAAACATTAGTTTCTCGAAATCCCTTTGCCTACAACAGTCAGGGCGGGTCATTAACCTCGTTATACCTGGTCGTCTAAACCTCTTACTCAGGTCATTTACTCCAAGACTACCAATGATTAAATCCTTTGTCGGTCCCTTAACATTAATTTACCTGTGTCTTACTGTACTATAAGAGGCGAGAAGCTGAAACAGGGTCATAAGAACATAAGAACATAAAAATGGAGGAAACTGCAGAGGGCCTATTGGCCTATACTGGGCAGTCCCATTTACACCTAACCCCTATTGCTCATATAAGCATCCAACCTATGTTTGAAGCTATTCAGCGTATTCGAGTTAATGATGATATTTGGTAACTTGTTCCATTCATCCACTACTCTGTTTCCAAACCAGTGTTTACCTATTACACTCCTAAATCTAAATTTGTCTAATTTAAAACCATTGTTACGAGTTCGCTCCTGGTTGGATAGTTTGAGTACCTTTGTAATGTCCCCTTTGTTTAGTCCTGACTTCCACTTATACACCTCTATCAGGTCGCCCCTCGCTCTACGTCTCTTGAGGGAGTGCAAATTAAGATGCTTTAACCTGTCTCTATACTCAAGGTTCCTAATGCCCGGTATTAGTCTTGTCATTCTCCTCTGAATTCTTTCCAAGGATTCTATATCCATTCTGTAATACGGTGACCAGAACTGAACTGCGTAATCCAGGTGTGGTCTCACAAGCTCAAGATACAGTTTTAGGATGACCTCGCTAGTCTTGTAACTAACACTCCTTTGTATGACCCCAAGTACTTTATTAGCCTTGTTACGAGCAAAAACACATTGTTTACTTGGCTTAAGGTTCCTACTTATCATTACTCCTAAATCTCTCTCGCAGTCGGATTTCTCTATGGCATCTTTGTTCATCTGGTATCTGTTTCCCTGTTTGAATCTCCTATACTGAGTACTTTACATTTGTCCACGTTGAATTTCATCTACCATTTTTCAGACCATTCGAAAAATTTGTTTAGATCTTCCTGTAGTTTTGCAGAGTCCTCGTCAGATTTAATAACACGTCCTAACCTAACCTAACCTAACCTAACCTAGTCAAGTCCAGCCTAACCTATTCTAATTGAGCGTAACCTAACCTAACCTGACCTAACTTAACGCCAAACTAACCTAACCTAAATAAACCAAACTTAGCTTAACATAACCTAGTGTAATCGAACCTAACCTAATGCTAACCTATCCAAAAATAAGCTAAACTAACCTAAACTAACCTTCTTAGTGACTTGCTTGTTTCGTCTACCCTTCTCGGTTAAAAAAGAGAGTTAATTTGTCAGGACGAGTAGCAAGTTTGAGGCTTAGTTGGTTTGATGGTGATTCATTTGGGTTTAGTTAGTGCTTTGGGTTAGGTTCGAGTTGGTCGCTGAGCTTAGTTGAGGTGGTGTGTGAGGGGTGCTGGCACGAGTCACGCAGCAGCTGCGGTTGAGGACTTGAGGCATCATGTGTCCCCCTCGATAATCGTGTATGGAGGGAGAGTATTTTGTCAACGTTATTAAAGGTGTATATCTCCAGTGTGGTATTTAAGTTGTAGATATAGTATTATCTTAAATCAAAAGGGCATGGTGGTTGTTGCTAGGTATTAAGTAGCGTTGACTGATTTTTGCAGTTAAAGAAGGGTGAGAATAAATAGACTCGTGGATCTGAGAGACGGTTACATCATCCTCACAGAGACAGATGAAGATGCTGATAAGCTACTGAAGTCTTGTCCCATGGACAAAATGAAAACCAACGGATAGGAGATCACTGTCCCAAAGGAATACGGCGCCAAGCTCACCCTTGTATGCCCACAGACATAGTGTATGATCGTCATATTCGATTCCGATTAGTAATAGTAGTATTTTTCGATTTTAGTGTATGATGCAAACTTTACGGGTTATTTTGTTAAGTTTACAGCTTCGTCTTCCAGAGCATTCGGAGAAAAACTGCAATCCGATCCGGGAAGTGAAACCTTCACGTAGTAGTGAGAGCCAAAAAATGTACCGCCAACTCCTTAAAAATGTTGCCGCTGGCCCGTATGGCGATCGAACCCACGACATCCGTGTTATTAGCACGGCTCTCAAACCAACTGAGCTAACAGGCCTAGTGAGTCTAGATATGTAAAAAATAATAATTAACGAGGTATAGTCGGGGTGCAAGCGGCCAAAGATACATCGACCTCACCCTGGTTCTCGTACTGGCAATTCT
This sequence comes from Homarus americanus, assembly GCF_018991925.1. Taxonomy (NCBI): domain Eukaryota; kingdom Metazoa; phylum Arthropoda; class Malacostraca; order Decapoda; family Nephropidae; genus Homarus; species Homarus americanus. The sequence continues at coordinate 1,608,266 of NW_024753828.1, read as the reverse complement.
ACCTGACCAAGCTTGAAGAAGGACGTGCCCCTAAGAACATAAGAACATAAGAAAATAAGGAGTCTGCAATAGGCCGGTTGGCCTGTGCATGGCAGCTCCTGTCGAGAGTTACTACCACTCTCTATCATCCATGAATCTATCCAGTCTCCTCTTGAATCTTTCCAGCGTTTCAGCACTTACTACATAGTTGCTAAGCTTGTTCCACTCGTCCACCACCCTATTTGTGAACCAGTTCCTTCCTATCTCCCTCCTAAACCTAAACTTATCCAACTTAAATCCGTTGCTTCGAGTCCTATCCTGCTCGGATTTTATAAGAATTTATCTATATCCCCTTTATTGACTCCTTTCACCCACTTAAATACTTCTATCATATCTCCCCGCACTCTTCGTCTTTCTAGGGAATGCAAGTTTAGTTTCTTTAACCTATCCTGATATGGAAGGTTTCCAAGTCCCGGAATCATTTTCGTCATTCTTCGCTGCACCGACTCTAGTGAATTGATATCCATTCTATAAAAAGGGCACCAGAACTGAACCGCAAAATCGAGGTGCGGCCTGACTAGCGCAAGGTATAGTTGCAATAAGACCTAAGTGCTCGTGTCAGTGACCATAGGAAATGGCCGCCGTGGACCGTTGTGTTGTGGGGGAAGATGGACGGTGTGTGAGGAAAGACAACCCCTGAGCAACTCTGGTGTGTGGATAGTGGATGTCATGTTTTTGACCTGACCTCATGTTTTGTAAGGTCACGCTGTGTACATAAGCCCCTCTCAGACTGCTGGACCCGGAGCTGTGCACTTCGCCTGACCATCTCTAGAAACAACACTCAGCAGTTTCGCCTGACCCTGGCAACCAACAAAATATCAGTTCTTCTTGGACTGAGCTTGACTTCACCTCGAACGAGTACGTTACTGGAGCCCAATCAGTGGTGCCCTACGGGGGTGTGATACTTGCACACCTACTGTGGTGCCCTGTTTGAAGGAGTTGACGTGCCGCGGCTGGAAGGCTTTCTCTTTTCTCTCCATATTTTTCCCTTTTCCTCCTTGAGGCGGGACCTTCACTTTTTTTTTTTTTTTTTTGTATTCGTCCCCCCCCCCCCCCTTAGACACCTCACTCAGGAGTGTTAGTGTGTTGTGGTTGAGGGTTGGGAGACCGTTACCTAGCAGTCAAGCCAGCAGGGAACCTGTGATCGTGCACGGCATCCCGTGTTTGGGGGTCACTGTTGTTAGGTGGACATCTGTTATAGATGAAACAATCAACAGGTTCCAGTGAGCTGTGCACTACGAGCCTGACGCCCATTCAAGAGAGGGGCGGGGAGGATCAGCTTCTCTGGCAGGCACCCCTGTGGTATAAGTAAAATAGAGCATAATCAACCAAGCAACTAACAATGACCAGCCAAGATGCTGAAAAATATCCGGCTCAAGCATAAAGACAAACGTAGCCCTGTGAGGAGGAAAAGAGTTGCGGAGCTGACCTATGGAACTTTTCAAGTACCACTCACAAGAATATTCACGACCAACGATGGATACAAAGCTGTCTGCAAAGGGGTCACATGAATTATAATACATTTCGTGCAATGGATAAAACTTTAAGTATACCTACATATAATATATAACCCGCCATGGTGGGAAGGCGACCACACACACATCTACATGCCACTATATCTAACCAGACTCTGTCCTAAGTAAAGGCAGTTTTTAGGATGCCACACCTTCATGACATCACGTCTCTGAGGCTCTCCTTATTAGTTCAAGCCAAAGGCATTCACACTCACAGGTCACTGCGATTGGCTCACGCTTGGCGGGAAATACTCACTAACTCATGACATTGTTACACTAGCTTGGCACATGGGTACCTAACTTTGAGGTGGTCTGATGTGGTAATGAGGTGATTGATAAGAATGTCTCTGGTGGGTGAGTGAGGTGGATGGTATGCCACACATTATGTAATAGAGGCAGTATGGTAAGGGTGGGCATGTGACACAACACGTACTCATAATATCTCCACATCAGGCAGAAGAGGGCATCTCCCCCTCCACATCCATGTGAACGAAGGTGATGAAAGAGTTGATATCCATCAATGTGGCAAGTTTCAGGAATAATCTGCCACGCCTCGCAGATGGCAACGACGTTGGCAGCAACTGTGTGTGTGTGTGAGTGTGTGTGTATGTGAGCCAAGCTCTCACTTCACATTGCCCCAAAACGGCAAAGGCAGCAAGCCTCCAGAAGAGGTTTTAACACTTAGGGTCTGGACTGGAGGATCCAGCAATAGCAGATGCTTTCAGAGAGAGCAGCTCGAACATGGGCTGATAAACAACTCAACAACAAATAACCAAAATCCCCGTGCCGAGTGGGATTTTCTCAACACGGTCATGACAAAAACCTGCAGAAAGACTCTCGGCCAGATCGAAAGAGTACACCAGAACTAATCTGATGAAACTGTCCAGACAATTTATGGTACTCGTCGAAGATAAATGTGCTGCTTTAACTGACAGGCAGAGCAGCCCTCCGACTCGGACCGAAACTGATACCTTCCACAAGAAAAAAGCAGTGTTCCAGTGGGAACTTTGCATTCTAAAGAACAACTGGTTTAGAAATAAAGCATGTGAAACACAAAAATCTGCAGATCAGCACAAGATGCGTGGATTTTTCAATTCCACTAACGCATTTTATTGGCCAATCACTTGTGGTGCAGCCGACGTTAACTCCACAATTAAAGACGATGAAGGCCTCCTTCAGCACTGGAAAAAGCACTACCATTCACTGCTAAACTGAAACGCTGATGTGGATGTCTTGACTACCCATCAGGTCCCTCAGCATCTAGAACTGACCAACCTCAGCTATCCTTCATCCCTGGATGAGGTAGCTACTGCCATCAAACAGATGAAGAATAATAAAGCCTCAGGGCCTGATGGAATCTCAGCCGAGGTGTCTAAAGCAGGAGGAATCTGCTTACCAGTCGTCTTCACTCTCTCCTGGAGAATATATGGGAAAAGGAGGAAATCCCCCAAGCTCTTAAAGACGCCTCCATCGTCAATATTTATAAGAACAAGGAAAACCGGTCAGACTGTGGTAACTACCGCGGATCTTGCTGTTGTCCGTAGCTGGCAAGATTATCGCCCGAGTCCTCCTAAACAGACTTCTTCCTGAGGTGGAAAATTTCCTCCCAGAGTCTCAATGTGACTTTAGACCATCACGTGGTACCACTGACACGATCTTTGCTGCCCGTCAGATACAGGAAAAGTGCAGAGAACAGCGTCTTGACATGTACATGGCATTCATCGACATCACCAAGGCCTTCGACTCGGTCAACAGGGAAGCCCTCTAGTGGACCCTGAGCCGTTTTGGCTGCTCACCAAAATTCACCGCCATTATGAGGCAACTCCACGATGGCATGAACAGCAGTGTCCTGCACAATGGCACCCAGTCTGAGTTCTTCCCCATCCAAACGGGGGTTAAACAAGGGTGTGGCCTGGCACCAACTCCCTTTTTCATTTTTTGGCTGCTTTCCTTACTCGTGCCAGCGCCAATTTAGCCGGCGGGGTGGACATTGAATACCAGATGAAGGGTCTTTTCAACAAAAGACGTCTCCAGGTAGGAACACGGTGTCGGCAGCTTCCATTTCTATGCTTCAGTATGCAGACGACCTCTCCCTGTCGCTCACACTGAACGCAACCTACAGGAGATCCTGAACATCTATGCAGATGCGTACGCACACCTTGGCCTTTAGGTGAATGTACGTAAGACTCGGATTCTTTTTCAGACTCCCACCTGTCCACCACCGTGTACACTGTACATCGATGAAGAGATTCATCACCAGATCAGATGTGCATCTCAATCCTTTGGAGGACTCTGAAACCGTGTCTACAGCTGTAGGGAACTGAAATAATCTACAAAGTTACACGTATATCGAGCAGTGGTCCTGCCCACCCTGGCAGCGAGACATGGATAAAATACAGGAGGCACCTCAAGGCACTTGAAAACTTTCACCAACGTAGTCTACATTCCGTTCTCCGGATTCGCGGCAAGGGTAAGGAGTACACGTTGCTTTCGAGTGGTCTGTGTACACATAGGTGGGTCGCTGTAAGGGGCACACCGTGTATCTTTATTGGCAATGTACATACTTGTATAAATGATTTCTATCTCTCTCTCTCTCTCTCTCTCTCTCTCTCTCTCTCATACACACACACACAGCATAACAACACAACACCACAAAACGCAGAGAGGAGGTAGAAAGGGATAGGACAGAGTCCTGTATGAGTCCATCTTAGTTTTGGCGGTAATCACAAAATGTGAGAAGTATTAGAACGTGCTAAGACGAAATGGATTTGTCGGATATCAATACAACTCATTTCTGGAGAGTAAGGGAGAGGGGGTGTTGGTAGTGGTTGGTGGACTGGTAGAGGAGAGATGGTGGTGGTAGTGGTTGATGGACTGGTAGAGGAGAGATGAGGGTGGTAGTGTTTGATGGAGTAGTAGAGGAGAGTTGGTAGTGGTAGTGGTTGCATTGGTAGGGGGGAGGAGATGGTGGGAGTGGTTGATTTGTTGTTAGAGGAGAAGAGGTGGTGGTAGTGGTTGATGGAGTGGTAGAGGAGAAGGGGTGGTAAAGCAAAGTAACTGTTAGTTTCCTTATGATTTTAATTTGTTTTCTGTTGTGTTTTTAGGTATTCTCTTATTAAGATATAGTTTTTTTCTTTTAATGCGCGCGCGCGAGCATGCGTGTGTGTGTGTGTGTCTGTGTGTGTGTGTGTGTGTGTGTGTGTGTGTGTGTGTGTGTGTGTGTGTGTGTGTGTCACACACGGTGGTGAAATGCGTCTAGTGTGGCAGCATTATGTTAGTGTTAAGGTACAAGCACTGCTTGCTCCCCCTCACTTTCAGCTGCCCTCGTGGCGAACAGGGAAGCAACTTACATAAGTATTCCCCTGCCAGTACACAGCCTCTTCACCATCAAGACCTCCTGCTGTACCTCCTCGTGGCAATACACGGTAACTAGGTGCCTCGTGCGCCTAGGCTAGACCAGCAGGGGATCTCAGAATAGCAGTGGGCCAAGAGGGACGGCGCACAGGCCCACTGCCATGTGGACACGTTCTGGCGCCTACCAGCCATTGCCCAGCTACCTTGTGGATTAACCTTGGTAAGTGTAATGCTATGGAAGTAAACCCCGAACGAAAAATGTGCAGTGGAGTCCCGCATCAGGCAGACATGCTTACAGAGCTCCAATAAGATCCCAACGGCGGTATAGGCGGAAGTGGTAACCATAGTGGAAACCCAACGACTACACCGGCAGACGAAAGCAATGCCTGATGGACAAGATACTTAGGCGAAACCTAACAAACTGGGCTATCGGCAGTCCATTGCAACTCGCCCTCTCCCCAGTCGTTGCAACACTTACACCACTGGATCAAGAAAAGGGAGAGCCAAGATGTGTGGTTGCAGCCTGCACTCCTGCCTCACCACGTAAATTAACTCACGAACAGCCATCATCCAGTTCCCCTTACCTCTCATCACCATCAAAACCCCTATACCCCCAAAAGTCCTATGGCGACGGACGAGTGGCGACGGGAACAGGCAGAGATGACTGCCGGGAGTCTCTAGTAACAACTCTGCACATGAGCGGCACAGATAAGATGGTCGTTTATTCACTAGGATCTATGCAGCAGTGCAGTCCAGTCCTGTCTGTGCGACTGAGCAGCCCTTTCGAGGAGCCACTCTGCTCACCCCACATTGGGAGGGGGCTAGAAACGGTGCCCTAAACATAGCCTGCCTAAAAACCCAAACTGACTAGGCAACCGCAACCAGTAAGGTCATCCTTATGCACTCGAAAATACAGTCAAAATCACAGATCCGAACAAAAATATACCAAACAACCTCTTATGGCCTCTGCATGGAATGTCAGGACCTTTTTGGATACTAGCACAAATGAGCGTCCTGGAAGAAGAATTGCCCTTGTAGCAAAAGAGCTGGCTAGGTATAACATCGACATAGCAACCATTAATGAGTCCTGGCTCCCAGATGAGGGCCAGCTTACATATCGGGAGTCTGGCTATACCATCTTCTGGAAGGGTAAGCCTGCTGCGGAGAGAAACCGCATTTATGGAGTTGGCCAACGCATCCTACACAGAATAACTGAAATGCCTGTTGAAATCAACGAGCGCCTCATGACGCTTCGAGTCCTACTGAATCACTCTCGTCATGCCTCTCTCATCAGTGCATAAGCCCCAACACTGGATGCAGAGGACGACATTAAGGAGGCCTTTTAGGCCTACCATGACAGAGTGCTAACTTTTATCCCACAGAAGACAAGGTTGTGTTCCTTGGTGACTTCAATGCCAGAGTTGGCAGAGATGCTAACATTTGGCAAGGAACCATCAGGAGAAATGGACTAGTCAAGTGTAATGCCAACGGCCTACTCCTCCTCGGCAAGTATGCTGCGCACAGCTTCACTATCATCAATACCTTGTTTCGCCAGGTCGACAAGTTCAAGGGTTCCTGTCAACACCTGCGATCCAAACACTGGCATCTCATTGACTACATCATTGTCAGAGAAAGAGATCGCCGAGATGCCCTCATCACCCGTGCCATGCGTGACTCAGACAGAGATCAGCTGGAACATGGTCTTATAAACAACCAACAGCAAACAATGTGAATCCTAGTGCCGAATGGGATACTCTCAACACTGTTATGACAAAAACCTGCAGGGAGACCCTCGTCCAGATCAAAAGAACAACCCTCAGTCTCGGACCAAAGCAGATACCTTGTGCAAGAAGAACGAGGCAGCCCAGCGGGAACTTCGCATTCTCAAGAATGACTGGCTTGAAAATAAAGCATGAGAAATACAAAAACATGCAGATCAGCACAGGATGCGCGAATTTTTACATTCCATTAAAACATTTTATGGGCAAACCACTCATGGCGGAGCCCCCCTCCGCTCGTCTGACGGTAACTTCATAATTAAAGACGATGAAGGCCTCCTCCAGCGCTGGAAAGAGCACTATCATTCACTGCTCAACTGAAACACCGATGTGGATGTCCTGACTACCCAGCAGGACCCTCAGCATCCAGAGCTGACCCATCTCACCTCATCCCTGAATGAGGTAGTTACTGCCATCAAACAGATAATACTAGTTGTTGATAATTTTTATAATGGCTCAGACTGGGCTGTTCTTATAGCGATCAGTACGTGCTCGTATGGGTTGGTTGCGATTGTGGTGTCGAACAGCACTTCGCGGATGAGGGATCTCTGGTGGATGTTGGAGACAAGGATGGTGCAGAAGCTTCTCACCAAATTTGCAGATGAGGTCGCGGTGATGGTCAATGAGAGCCGAGAGGGTCAGTGTGTTGAGCGCTTCTTGATATGTGGAGTAGGAAGGGTAGACAATAATCTTGCTTGCCCTCTTTTGCACTTTTTCTAGGTGTTTACGTTGTGTGGCATTTAAGGAGGAAGACCAGGTAGGGGAGGTATAGGTGAGCTTAGGAAGTATGAACGTTGAGTAAACACTGAGGAGCTCGGACGCAGGAACTCCGAAGGACTTGAGTCGGCAGAGTAGGTGGAGACGGAAACTGGAGGATTTGACAACTTCACTGACGTGTGGTTTCCAATTTACTTTTTTGTCTATGGTGACGCCGAGGAGCTTAGTGGAATCTATTACCTGGAGTGTGTTGGGACCTAAAATAATGGTGGAGGCTGGGACAACGTCAGAGGAGAGGTTGATGTGCATAACCACGGTCTTGGTTATGCACATCAACCTCTCCTCCGACGTTGTGTGTGTGTGTGTGTGTGTGTGTGTGTGTGTGTGTGTGTGTGTGTGTGTGTGTGTGTGTGTGTGTGTGTGTGTGTGTGTGTGTGTGTGTGTGTGTGTGTGTCAATTAAGTGATCTATTCCCCAATTATGTAACTGTATATTTTCATCCTTCCGGCTGTCATGCTCTTTCAATAAACCGTTCATGATTAATTATTAAGTATTATTATTATCATCATCATCATCATCATCATCATCATCACCATCATTATCACTATTATTATTATTATTATTATTATTATTATTATTATTATTATTATTATTATTATTATTATTATTATTATTATTATTATTATTATTATTATTATTATTATTATTATTATTATTATCAATATTATTATTATTTTCATTATGATTATTATTATCAATATTATTATTATTATTATTATTATTATTATTATTATTATTATTATTATAATTAATATTATTATTATTATTATTATTATTATTATTATTATTATTATTATTATTATTATTATTATTATTATTACTATTATTATTATTATTACTAGCAGAATCGCTGCCCTCCAGGCGGCACATCCGCTAGGCCACGGTAGGACGCCACGCTCAGGGAGGCTCCACATTGTCTCACTGTTCAGTCCCCAAAACTTCTTCTTCCATCAATAGTTCATTAACGGTGTATGTAAGTTCCACCATGTTTTTCACTCCAACGGTACAGCAAAGTATATTTTTTTAGCATTACACTGTTATTATTTTATTGTCTAATCATCACTACATATAACACCACCCATCATCACTACATATAACATCATCCATCATCACTACATATAACACCATCCATCATCACTACATATAACATCATCCATCATCACTACATACTTATCTCCATCATCACTACATATAACCACCATCCATCATCTCACTACGCATCCATCATCACTACGCCTACTTCGTATCCATCATACTTTCATATAGCACCACCCATCATCACTACATATAACACCACCCATCATCACTACATATAACATCATCCATCATCACCACATATAACATCATCCATCCCATCATCACTACATATAACACATCCATCATCACTACATATAACACCATCCATCATCACTACATATAACACCACCTATCATCACTACATATAACATCATCCATCATCACTACATATATCACCATCCATCATCACTACATATAACTCCATCCACACCACTACATTAACATCATCCCTCATCACTACATATAACACCATCCATCATCACTACATATAACACCATCCATCATCACTATATATAACATCATCCATCATCACTACATATAACACCATCCATCATCACCACATATAACACCATCCATCATCACTACATATAACACCATCCATCATCACTACATATAACATCATCTATCATCACTACATATAACACCATCACTATCACCATCCATCATCACATATATACACCATCCATCATCACTACATATAACACCATCCATCATCATCACTACTATATAACATCATCCATCATCACTACATATAACACCATCCATCATCACTACATATAACACCATCCATCATCACTACATATAACACCCATCATCTACATCACCATCCATCATCACCACATATAACACCATCCATCATCACTACATATAACACCATCCATCATCACTACATATAACACCATCCATCATCACTACATATAACATCATCCATCATCACTACATATAACACCATCCATCATCACTACATATAACATCATCCATCATCACTACATATAACACCATCCATCATCACTACATATAACACCATCCATCATCACTACATATAACACCATCCATCATCACTACATATAACACCACCTATCATCACTACATGGTAGACCTCCAGTGCCAAGGGAAGCTCCCATATAAGATAGGAGTGATTGTTTTTTTTTCGGTTTATTCCATGAATATATTTATGGCTATCTTTACACAGACTGTACTTTAGTTTTTCAGTCTATTAAGAGTTAAGGTAGATCGTTGTGATTGGACGTTTTGACAATTCTGATTGTTCCAAGAAACTGGTTTTAACTCATTCTTAGCCAGCCAGTTGCTCAAGGCTCAACAGGGATATAATAGTTGTATTTGCTGAGATGTTACCTCAACCATCTCTTTTATCATTCGCCTATAACACCACATTTCAAAGGCGTCCAACCTCTTTCTGGTGTCTGCTGAAAGTGTCCACTCTTTTCACTCGTACTTCAATCCTTGCCATAAAAAACATTTCAGCAGCCATTTCTCAAACTGAAGTTAATGTCCCCTTTCATTAGGCTTTTTAAATTAATAAATTATTTTTTATGCTCTATTCATGTTTTGGTTTATTACGTACAGTGTATTTTCAATCACACGTATTAAACACACGCAGTCGTGGGGTTTTGACACCGGAAACACTGGTGAGAGTCCCGCTCACTTTTACACCCCCTTGTGTAGTGCTGGTGGTTGCGCGCCCTACTCTGGGTACATTACCGACCCGGGGTACACATACATTGTATAGTTCTTCTACGAACTCTGCCCATCTCTCTTTTTCCTCTTCTGCCTCAAACAGGTTCTTACTCTCTTTGCTTTAATAACTCTACCCAATTTATTTCCTTTTTCGGGTTCTTTTGTTTAATGTTTCTGTACATTTATCTATAATTCTGCCTTCTGTCATTATCTTCAATGTCCTTGTATTTTTTTTGAAGAATATCTTTCTTACCCTGTCTGCATTCTCTTTGAATTTCTTTGTTAAATTTTATGTGAGCCTTACTTCCTTCTCTCATACTTCTTCGTCTATCTATTTACTTTGAAATTTAATTTCCCATCCACTTACTTTTAGTCTCGTTCTATAGGTTTTTCCCCAGTCTCTAACATTACTTCTTTGTAATTATTATATAGTTTTTCTGGTCCTTGTTCATCAAAGCAACCCACTAGCAATACTGAAAATCTATTTTCAGTTTAATTTTCATATTCTATTCCTGCCCCTGCTTTGAGCCTACCTAAGTCCCATTTGATTGTGTCCATAGTTTTCTTTTTAACTGGCCCACAATCTGCCCCTGGAAAGGTCTCAGTTCGGGTTATTGAATTTCTGAACCTTTCCTGAATTAAACTGTAGTATACTTGATTCCTAAATATGTTGTTTACATTTTCCTTGGGTGAGACCCATATATAGTGAGGCCTAAGGTGTTGTTCAAACTATGTATTTGCAATTATTCATATTGTTTTCCTTACAAAAGTCAATTAAAAATTTTCCTCTCTCATTTCTCTTACCTAACCCTTGTGGTCCTACTTCTGGTGCTACTTTCCCTACCCCAATTTTTGCATTACATTCACCCATTATAATCAGACATTCATTAAACTTTACCGTGTCTTTTGGTGTCTTTCAATCTAAATAAAAATTTTCTACATTATTAATTGTCGGTACATAAACCTGTATTAGTACCAAGTACCAAAATTCTACCTGACACTGCCCAATATCCCTTTACACTACTACTCAACTTCTGGTTTACAAGAATACCAACACCGCTCTCATGTTTTTCACCACCGTTAATACTATTTCAACCTGCCCATCTTACTTCACTTAATCACAAAATGTCTCAGTGAAATCTTTTCATTTTCCTCCAAACATTTGAACATTTACCAGTCATGTTCCTATCTTTATTTTATGTTTGTTCATTTTTAATCTTTTCTTCGTGTTTAATGTTCAAGGCTTTGTTTTGCTCTGACAGTATTGCTAGCTCTCGGTGGCACACTGCCCGCAATCACGGGAGGCAATGCGGTTGGACTTTTTGGTGATGATGATCCAATAGGAACGCCCGAGAATCGATAAATTTGTCCTTCCATGGTTTTTCAAGGGCAACAGACGAAGTTAATGAAAATGGATGCCCCAAACCTTTCTTCATAAGAAGATTAATCAGAGGGAATAAAAAATTTAGTAATGAACTAGGGGTGTAGAGGTTGCTCATGCCTCACTCAGGTAAATAACCAGTCCATCACTATTGCTAAGCCCTATCGAAGTTTATACTAACCTGATTGCAATGTTCCATTGATTTACATCGTAAGCGACTACATAATGCCAAAACAATCGGCATTTCGGGAGGGAAGCGCACGAGGCTATGACCAACCTGCATCTTTGGTCTATTACACCCAATTTTATATATCTATAAATGATCTGTAAACGAAATGATACGTAGACGATCCGATAAATAAAACACAGATATTGCGATATCATGTTGGTAATATTAATGCATCATAAGTGTTCGTGTTCTGGGTAATAAGTTCAATATACAGGAGCGAATAGAAACACCTGTATAATTTTGTAGGTTCGATTTACTGGATAAGAGATATGTACACAAGGGGAGTAACGCTCCTCAACCTGTCTGCTTGTCAACTGCTCTATAGACGACGTATGGCAAGTGATACATTAACAGCTTCCATACGTCGCCAGGCACATTAATTAAGCATGTGGGACATTGATAAATACATTGCCACAAGCTACTAGCTAGGCTAAATAAATAATACATAATATACATAGCATAATATAAATACATATACAGAATATACATACACCTCCCTCCCCCCTATACGCTCATAGCAAAGTCTTGACTGGACCTTTTCTTTTGGATCCGTTCTGAGCGTTGAGGGACTTCATCACTGGGAAGGGTATGGGGCTCAACACTGGTGGCGGGGTCAGCAGAAGGCATTGTTACGGGGCGGAGAAAACGGCGGTTCCTCCACCACACACGACCACTGGGTAACCGCACCTGGTAGTCCCGTGACCTACCGAGACCCATGACTACGCCTACTTTGTCCCAACGTAGGGAGGTCGGGTCCTGAACACGGACTTGGGTGCCGACACTCAACCTGGGGAGAGAACGGGCGTGGTCGTTGTAGCAAGCGACGACGTCTTGAACACGTTCGGCGGCTCGGCGATCACAATCCTCTGTCTTGGCCTGCCACTCCTTGGAGAAGGATTGAGGGTGAGCAGGGACACAAGAACGAAGGCAGGGGAGCGTCCGGTGTAGTTAGGTGTGTTTCGGAGTTCAAGAAGACCCCGGTCGAAGGCCTCGCAGTCAATATTCCCAGAAGGGGCCACCTTAAGGATGAGGTGCTTCAAGGATTTGACAGCAGCTTCAGCGTGGCCGTTGGACTGCGGGTAATGGGGCGATGACAACACATGCCGGACTCCCCATCGGTCGAGGAACACAGCAAAGTCCCGGCTTGTGAACTGAGGCCCTCCGTCGGTTCTCAGGCGCACAGGAACGCCCACGTCACGGAAGTAATGGCGGAACTTGCTGATGGTGGCGGCAGACGTCGTGTCATTACCGCACTTGATGACAACCGGCCAACCAGAGAGACGGTCGACGATAACAAGGAAGGACTTTCCTGACACAGAGAAAAAGTCGGCCGACACAGACTCAAAGGGGCGGGTGGGGTTGTCGTCACTCATGAAGGGTTCCTGCTGCTGGCTGGGTTGTAGTACGTGGCGGGGCTAACACACCTGGACAGCATTGGAGATGTCGGGGTCGATTCCAGGCCGGAACACAGTCTGTCTTGCGCGCCGTTTGGTAGCCTCGGCTCCACAGTGACTGTCGTGGAGGCAAGCCAAGGCGTGGAGACTTGAAGCAGCAGGGACAACTACCGAAGGAGAGGTGTCACTGGCCAGAGGTCGGGGTAGGGCGGCAGCAGGGTAGTTGCTGCTCCCTTCGTGCACCCTGTTGGCGTATTTTACCTCGAGAATCGGTGTTGGGAAGTCCTGGGAGATGATGGCCAACTCTTGGCAATGTCTGTAGGACAGCAAAGGAGTCGGGACACCATTATGCACGTCAATCCAGGCTTGACACGACCTGTTGCCAAAGGTGACATGTGCATAGAGTGAACCTAGGGCTGGGGCCATCTGTGAACCATCTGCCGTGACGCAGAGGTCCTTGGGAGGCGGTCCTAGATCGCTTGGAGAGAGCCCCAAGCATTGCAAATGCTGGGGACCGATGACTGTAGCATCAGCGCCGGTGTCAGGCAACATCTGAAGATGGGATGACACACTGCCATAGGTCACGATGACACTGATGTACTGGGGAACTTTGGTCCTGGGACGCGAGGAGTACACCCTCCTAATATGGGTTGGGCTTTGTCCAGGGTCGTCGTGCCTCTGATTTGGCGACTGTGGGCGGCGCTCACTGGTAGAAGGGCGCTGAAGCTTCCGCCGACGCTGTCCCTTGGGTTTGTGGGTAGGGCAACACTTGTCATAGTGGCCCAGACGACCGCACACATTGCACTGGACGTAATTAGCTGGGCACCGCACTGTGAGTGACCAATGGCCCTTACGGTCACAACTGTTGCAGGTAGACTCAGCAGCTGGACACACCTGTGTTCCGTGCTGCTTACCACAGTTGTTACAAAATGAACCGGGCGTGGACGTGGTGGGCGAAGGCGTAGGAGCAGACTTCTTGTCCTTCTTGTACCGGGACACAGCGTGTACAACTGTAGGGGAAGCTCGGATGGCAGAGGTGGCACACCTGGCAGCCTCATAGGAGCGACATATCGTCAACACATCCTGAAGAGAAGAGGAAGAGTCGAGGGAGGTGAGGCATTGGACAAGCTCCTCGTCCTTAACACCCATCAGGATCACCTGCTTCAACTGGGTCTCCTCGCACTGCTGGTGGTTACCTGGACATATATCTACCTCTTACGAGGCTCGCTTGAGTCGTACATAAAAGGCGTCAAAAGTCTCACCCTCCATCTGTCTTAAGCTAAACAATTCCCTCCTGCGTAGAGCTTCATTCTGCTGTCCTTTGATGTGCCGTTGTAGAATGTCCAGTACCTCCTCTACAGACAATGAAGAGGTCGGAGGTACCTGCAACGTATGTTCTAAGACACGCTGAATTTCCAAGGACAGGCACATACGCAGCTGGAGATCCACCATTGTAGAATAATCAATCCACTGTCGCCGTCATTCACGAAAAGTCTGGAAATTCACATCAGGTTTCAAGATGGGTGGTGTTTGAGCTGCTGCTTTAGGTGGGGCTGGTGGGCGTGAAGAGAGAATTGATGAGGTATCTGAACCAGTCAGTACCGAGGCAGTGTTAGAGCCAGGCGCTTGGTTAACAGTGAGGCGAGATATCAAGGCTTCAAACCGTGCACTGTCTTCCAATCTCCGTTGGTGGTCTCGTTCTGCCTCTGCTTGTCTTCTGCATTCGTCTGCCGCACGTCTGTTAGCTTCATCCTCGCGCCTTTCATCTCTCATAAACTTCATTAAAGCAATTATCTCTGGAGACAACGCTGATTATCGAGGTGAAGGGCTGCGCGATGTTGTTGGAGCTGGAGCGTCATGGTCAGCCTGGTCATCCATCTCTGCGGGGCTATCATCCGACTGACTCATCCGGGCACTGGCTCCACGGCTACGTAAGGCACGAGACATAACTACTTCATCTGTGTACTGCCCGTCGTATCAACAAGATCTCAGACAAAAAATTAATTAAATACATAGATAAGTAGATTATATATATATATAAAATATATATAAGGAAATCGCCGCGGTCAGTGTGTTAGTACATGTATGTGTGTGTGTGTGTGTGTCCCGGGCAGTGAGAGCAGTCTCCTCGAGCTGTGAGGGGGTGTGGAGACGACGCTGTGAGGGGGAGTGGAGACGACGACTAGCGGCAGTTACCCTCCAGGCTTCGCGAGTGGAGGTGTACTCAAGTCTACTCCTTACAAATGCCCAGAACATGCCGTGTACCTTGGGAATCCTTTAGAACAAGGTCACACATGAATGGCACGAAACACACAATGCACTAAACACTTCACAGAAAATCACTGTCACTGACACTGCTCAAAGTTGCTAAATTCTTCGAGGAGGGGTGGCGGGCGGCGGTTGGTTGACACAGGGAAGGAGTCCGTAAGCCGGCTTTCCACAAACTTTGCACTGTCACTCGTAATTATCTAGTAAAACCGGTTCACTGCGCCATGTTCGTGTTCTAAGTTCAATATACAGGAGCGAACACAAACACCTGTATAATTTTGTAGGTTCGATTTACTGGATAAGAGATATGTACACAAGGGGAGTAGCGCTCCTCAACCTGTCTGCTTGTCAACTGTTCTATAGACGTATGGCAAGTGATACATTAACAGCTTCCATACGTCGCCAGGCACATTAATTAAGCATGTGGGACATTGATAAATACATTGCCACAAGCTACTAGCTAGGCTAAATGAATAATACATAAATGGAGCACATACATAATATACATAGCATAATATAAATACATATACAGAATATACATACAATAAGTTACAGAATATGTGTCCCACGGCCCTGCATTAGAGGTGCAACTAATGTCTATCAGTAGAGAGCTTTTACTGATTTCTGAAATATCATTTCTTATTGATACATAAAAGAAACACATAAAATTATATCAAAACTAACATATATTCCTTAATCTACAAACTCCAGAATACCTTTGATAAGATAATCGTGGGAAAACGGCAAGCATGGTATATTGACCGTAAGAGGCGTTACATATTAATGCAAATAGTGGTAGGCCTGTATTGTGGAGTGTGGTGTGAGGTGTTGTGGTCGTGGCAGCGATCAGGATCGTCCTTACAGGTGTATTCAGAAACGTCATGAGGATTGAGACGGATTACTTATTTAACACGATATTATGGCGAAGGGGTAGCCCTCACAGTTTTACCTATGGGGAGGACCGCTCCCCTCCCCCAAATTTCATCTCCAGTCCAGCACCCAAACTTTTCCACCAATCAGATTCATCGTTATAAGACTACCCATTCATTTACAATTTCGGCATTGGGACTCTGCCACATTTACGTAAATATCACCATAAAGGGTAAATAAATTATTTAAGGCAAATGTACCTAGTCCTCAGATAAACCAAGTCCCGTGATTTATCGATCCCCAGGTAGAATATATTAGGGGAACTGAATTATAAGACCAAAAACCCTAAATTTGCGACTGGATTGCGTTGTTCGTGTAATAGAAAAAATAAACTGGATAAATATCATCTCATTTAACCTCTTTCTAGAGGGGATGGGTTTGGCCTTTTTTTCTGAGTAGGGACTATACTAAATCACTGAGTACATAATTACCATAAATTAATATAAAAAAGATGAATAAAAGTTAAGCATGACAGAAGTTGAGTAATGGGATACAGTTGCATATTGGTGAAAGTGAGTTAAAAGAGAGGAAGAAAGAAGCTTACTAAATATGAATATTTTTGCTCAACAGAGAGAATAAGAAAAGGCATTAATAACTGTATGTCAGCCCATATAGACGACAATCATATTTATGTTTCTTGGATATAATTATCACTGCTAGGATTTTTATTAATGTGATACACTCAACTAATCAGTATTATCAGGACAGGGTTGCTGTTGAGTTCTTTATGAGACCTTAACATTCACCCTGGTGAAGTAGTTGTGGAAGCGGCAACCATGGGAAGTGGACGTGCACTGATACAACTCCTGAGAGTCACTCGGAACTTTCTCTCATCCATTACTGTAGAACCTGTAATGTTTTTACACTATGCAGCATTTTATATACAAATAGTGATACAAGAAAACCTCAAAATAGAAAGGTTTTGTCGTGTAACGCTGAATGAGACTGCTGAGGAATGCGCAGTAATCAACGACGGAGACCACACAGACCTGCAAGTAAAAATGCAGAATCTCGACAGTGTCTTAATGTTTTACTAGAATTAAGCAAATACAATCATCCTTGTCTTCTTGATGTCTTTTATCGCGTCCTAGAGTGATAAGCGTGGGCGACGTCTTCCTATCCTTCTCTCACTATTTGGATATATACTGTACGGTATTGTTTGCCTCCTAGTGGCGCTCTTCCCGTCGTGACCACCTTATGTTTTTCTTCTAGCGTACTTCCTTCAAAGCATCGGCGGAGGCTGGCCTTTGTTATTCATGGCTTCGTACAGTTACATGGAAGACGTCACCAGCCAATACTCCAGAACACCCCGCGTAGCCATCATGACTGCTGTTTATAATATAGGAGGTATGCTTGGTACACTTCTGGGAGCTTGAATATATGCTGTTGAAGGAAGTGTTTGGATTTTCAGTATTGCTCTCCTTCTACACTGCAGCGCTTTTGGTGTAGCTGTAATTAAAGTCAAAGATAAAATATCTCTCGAAGGTGAAGCCGCAGGTAATAAATCTAAGGTGGCAAGTCCTTGGAACCCGAAGAATGTGGTCGACTTATTCCGTATTACCTTACTGAGACGACCTGGGCGTACACGATCACATCTACTGTTTCTCTTGACTTTTATGCTCGGTGACAATACCGCTATACCTCACAACCTGTACCTGTGGACTTGCAGGGTGTTCAACTGGAGACAAGACCAATACAGCATATATTATACCATTAACCAACTAATAGGGCAACTTATTGTTCTCGCCGCAGCCTCGATTCTTCACAGACTGGAAATACATGATTGTCTGATGGGGGCAAGTTCAGAACTGCTGGTATTTCTGAGAAACTTGACGTTTGGACTATTGACCCTTGCCAGTCAGTGGTGGGTTGTCTACATGTTCGTTATTGTGCCAGACCAGCTTCCCACCGCAATAATCAGGAGTCAAATTTCCAAGGTAAAGTACTGACCTAGAATTTTTTCTGTAAGACATGAGGAAAATGATATTACATTTAAGGAATATTACATTATAGTACAATTACTTGAATATTACAAGTGCTCACCAATTATAAGCTTCACTTTTATTTTTATTTTTTTTTTCGGGATTAGCCCACCTGGGCAGAGGTCACTGACCCACATCGGGGCCTGGGGAGCGAAAATGTAATAATAATACGATAATAATAATTCATAGTAACTAAGATTTTTAATAAAAATACAAAATCAATCAGAAAATAATAATAATTCACAGTAAATAAAAATTTTAATAAAAAATAAAAAATAAAAAATAAAATAATAATGATAGCAATATTAATAATAACTACACTGTAAAAATAATAATAATAATAATAATAATAATAATAATAATAATAATAATAATAATAATAATAATAATAATAATAATAATAATAATAATAATAATAGTAATAATAATAATAATAATAATAATAATAATAATAATAATAATAATAATAATAATAATAATAATAATAATAATAATAATAATAATAATAAAAATAATAATAAATTAAGAGAAACAGTTGAGACCCTGCAATTGTGTGTAAATGAGGCAGAAAGACAGATCAGCAACCTGGGACTTGGTCACAATTTTCGTGATGCCATGTAGCAGCAGGATCCACCATTAGACAACATAATGCTTCCAATCTCTTCCCATGCGGTAGTACCTCCCTGTTTGGTAGCTGTCTACTACCTACTACCTAATGTGTAGGCTAAATGTGGAGCTCTAGAGGTTGATGTGATGAGAGGTTGAAGTAGCAGTGTCACGTCGAGTGGAGATAAGGGCCGCCCTAGTGGACTACATGAGCACTGCTGAGCACCAGTGAACTACTGTATTAACGATACTGTTGGGGCAAGTAACAGTCGGGTGTGAGCTGGTGTGGTATCATAGTAGTAATAATAATAGATAATAATAATTAACGGTTTATTAAGATAAAATGGCAGACAGAAGGCTGAAAATATACAATAATTGTTGTCACCCCTGCTGTTGGTTCGTCTCCTTCTCCCTGGCTGGATTTTCAACCTGAAGTGATTGCCCTCGGTGGACCGCTCCCGAAATCCCAGGTGAACCCTGTTATTCTCTGCAAATACCAACTCTCCAGGATCGCCCACTGGTCCCCAGGTAGGGTTGTCCTCTACACTGATGGTTCTGTTGACCCCGCTACAGGTAGGGCCGGGGCTGGTGTCTACATCTCCCGTCCTGATGCCCCTGAGCCTATCAAACTGTCTCTCAGAGTTTCTGACGGGGCACCCTCCACTCAGGCTGAACTAATAGCCCTCCTTGCTGCCCCTCTCGCTGAGGAAGAAGCAGATGGTTTCTGCCCCTTGCTTGTCTGCTGCGATTCCAGGTCTGCTCTCGACGGGATTGCATTTGGATCAGGGGAAAACAAGGACCTCATCCTCCGAATACGAGGGTTAACATCCACACTTCAGGATGCAGGCCATCCTGTAACATTCCTATGGATACCCAGTCATGTCGGTATCTTGGGGAATGAGGCAGCAGATGGCCTTGCCAAGACTGGCTGCAACAAGGCCACACCTGACTACGTTGTTCCTCGAGCACTTTTACAGCTTAGGACCCAAATTCGCCGCAAACAGAGAGAGCTCGGGAAACAGCCATCCCCCTGGACTCCCCGCCCACCTGGTACGATGTCCTCCGTAAACTTCCTGACCTCTCGTACGTCTATGGGAAAGGGTCGCTGAAAGGGGACGTGATTGCTGCCCGTATCATCATTGGGTATGACTTTGCTTTGGAGATTGGTATCCCCGCATCCCCTGAGCAACGCTCTTGTGCATTATGCAGAAGACCCGACAGCCGCACCCTTATCCACTACCTCCTAAGATGTCCCCACACACAACGTTTCCGTGACGCCTGCTGGACCACCACTCCACGACCCCCTGACGGAGACACGATGATCCTCCCCATACTGGCCAGATATTTTGTAAATAACATTGATTATGTGTTAAAGGAATATCCTTCCTTCCTTAGGCTTTAGTAAGCCCCTTTATAATATTTATACTGTATATACTTGTCACACTTGCCAGATGCTTCTGGTGTCATTGTACAGGGGTACTTAGTGAAAGCATTAGGATCCCACTTCCTCTATCAAGGAATAAACAATTGAAATTGAATTGAATATACAATAAACAGAGATGATAAGTTACATGTGGTGAAAGTGGGGAGTGGGTCCCTTGATTGACAAAAACTTTCAGAATAAAAAAATAAGAAACATAAAGTCATCACAAGTGATCGTGGGCCCTTCGTGCTCGGTGGCGAGTCCGGTGGTACAGTTTACCAAAGCGTGAAAGTTCGAATGCTCTGCTTGGCTAGCGCACAACCGCGGGCTGGCTGACAGCGTACAGCGACATCATTTTCCAGCGTAAATAAAATGGTTAATTAATGCCTCCCTAAAGAAACCATCGATATGGGACCAGGTTTGTTCCACTCTACGATTTTTTTGCGATTTTTTCACCAAGTTTGATGCAAAACGATTGTGCCGTTTCGGCTGCCCAGCACAGACACATACACAGACACACGGCTATTCATATAGTATATAAGATAATCATGGTCGTGGTTGTTATAATCATGGTCGTGGTTGATATAATCATAGTCGTGGTTGTTATAATCATGGTCTTGGTTGTTATAATCATGGTATGGTTGTTATAATCATGGTCGTGGTTGTTATAATCATAGTCGTGGTTGTTATAATCATGGTCGTGGTTGTTATAATCATAGTCGTGGTTGTTATAATCATGGTCGTGGGAGTTATAATCATAGTCGTGGTTGTTATAATCATGGTCGTAGGTGTTATAATCATGGTCGTGGTTGTTATAATCATAGTCGTGGTTGTTATAATCATGGTCTTGGTTGTTATAATCATAATCGTGGTTGTTATAATCATGGTCGTGGGTGTTATAATCATAGCCGTGGTTGTTATAATCATGGTCGTGGGTGTTATAATCATGGTCGTGGTTGTTATAATCTTGGTCGTGGTTGTTATAATCATAGCCGTGGTTGTTATAATCATGGTCGTGGGTGTTATAATCATGGTCGTGGTTGTTATAATCATGGTCGTGGGTGTTATAATCATAGTTGTGGTTGTTATAATCATGGTCGTTGGTGTTATAATCATAGTCCTGGTGGTTATAATCATAGTCGTGGTTGTTATAATCATGGTCGTGGTGTTATAATCATAGTCGTGGTTGTTATAATCATGGTCGTGGTGTTATAATCATGGTCGTGGTTGTTATAATATGGTCAGGTGTTATAATCATGGTCGTGGTTGTTATAATCATATGGTTGTTATAATCATGTCGGTTGTTATAATCATAGTCGGTTGTTATAATCATGGTCGTATATTATAATCATAGTCGTGGTTGTTATAATCATGGTCGTGTTGTCGTATATAATCATGGTCGTGGTATAATCATGGTCGTGGTTGTTATAATCATAGTCGTGGTTGTTATAATCATGGTCTTGGTTGTTATAATCATAATCGTGGTTGTTATAATCATGGTCGTGGGTGTTATAATCATAGCCGTGGTTGTTATAATCATGGTCGTGGGTGTTATAATCATGGTCGTGGTTGTTATAATCTTGGTCGTGGTTGTTATAATCATAGCCGTGGTTGTTATAATCATGGTCGTGGGTGTTATAATCATGGTCGTGGTTGTTATAATCATGGTCGTGGGTGTTATAATCATAGTTGTGGTTGTTATAATCATAGTCCTGGTGGTTATAATCATAGTCCTGGTGGTTATAATCATAGTCGTGGTTGTTATAATCATGGTCGTGGGTGTTATAATCATAGTCGTGGTTGTTATAATCATGGTCGTGGGTGTTATAATCATATCATGTGGTTGTTATAATCATGGTCGTAGGTGTTATAATCATGGTCGTGGTTGTTATAATCATAGTCGTGGTTGTTATAATCATGGACTTGGTTGTTATAATCATAATCGTTGTTGTTATAATCATGGTCGTGGGTGTTATAATCATAGCCGTGGTTGTTATAATCATGGTCGTGGGTGTTATAATCATGGTCGTGGTTGTTATAATCTTGGTCGTGGTTGTTATAATCATAGCCGTGGTTGTTATAATCATGGTCGTGGGTGTTATAATCATGGTCGTGGGTGTTATAATCATGGTCGTGGTTGTTATAATCATAGTCGTGGCTGTTATAATCATAGTCGTGGTTATAATCATGGTCGTGGTTGTTATAATCATGGTCGTGGTTGTTATAATCATGGTCGTGGTTGTTATAATCATGGTCGTGGTTGTTATAATCATGGTCGTCGTTGTTATAATCATAGTCGTGGTTATAATCATGGTCGTGGTTGGTTGCTATAATCATGATCGTGGTTGTTATAATCATAGTTGTGGTTGTTTTAGTCATAGTCGTGGTCTTTATAATCATGGTCGTCGTTGTTATAATCATAATCGTGGTTGTTATAATCATAGTGGTGGTTGTTATAATCATAGTGATGGATGATATAATCATAGTTGTGGTTGTTATTAGCATGGTCGTGGTTATAACCATGTTTGCGTTTGTTATAATCATAGTGGTGGTTGTTATAATCATAGTCGTGGTTGTTATAATCATGTTCGTGGGTGATATAATCATCGTCATCGTTGTTATAATCATGTTCGTGGTTGTTATAATCATGGTCGTGGTTGTTAAAATCATAGTCGTGGTTGTTATAATCATGGTCGTGGTTGTTATAATCATGGTCGTTTTTTTTATAATCACAGTTGTGGTTGTTATAATCATAGTCATGTTCATGATCATAGTCGTGGTTGTTATAATCATAACCGTGGTTGTTATAATCGTGGTCGTGGTTGTTATAATCATGGTCATGGTTGTTATAATCACAGTCGTGGTTGTTATAATCATAGTCTTGGTTGTTATAATCATGGTCGTGGTTGTTATAATCATGGTCGTGATTGTTATAATCATGGTCGTGGTTGTTGTTATATAATCATGGTCGTGGTTGTTATATGGTCATAATCATGGTCGTAGTTGTTATAATCGTGGTTGTTATAATCATGTCGTGGTTGTTATAATCATGGTCGTGGTTGTTATAATCATGGTCGTGGGTCGTGGTATATAGTCATGGTCGCGGGTGTTATAATCATGGTCGTAGTTGTTATAATCATACGGGTGTTATAATCATGGTCGTGGTTGTTATAATCATGGTCGTGGGTGTTATAATCATGGTCGTAGTTGTTATAATCATGGTCGTGGGTGTTATAATCATGGTCGTGGTTGTTATAATCATGGTCGTGGTTGTTGTAATCATGGTCGTGGTTGTTATAATCATGGTCGTGATTGTTATAATCATAGTCGTGGTTGTTATAGTCATGGTCGTGGTTGGTCGTGGTTGTTATAATCATGGTTGTGGTTGTTATAATAAGTGTCTCTTTCTTCTTTATATTGTATCTTATTATTCTTACTCTTTTTACCTACATTTAACCGACTAATTTCTACATGTTATCATCCAAATACTTGTTCTGGTTTTTGTTTTACTTATCGCTGTCCTTCCTTTGTCTCCTTCTCTGGTCTCCTTCTCTACTATCCTTCTATACTATTCTTATTCCGTCCTTCCATCCCTCCATTCATACTTCCACCTCTCACTATCCCTCTCTTCCATCTCCTTTCCTCGCCTCTTAACGATAACAATGCTTCAGTCTCTCTTCTTCTCCTTCTCTTCTCCCTTTCTATCTTCTCCATGCATTCCAGTTATTATCTTTTCTCTCTTCTTCTTTTCCATGTACAGTCAGCCACAGGAATAAGTATACTGTACACACTGTAGCTGTAAGGTCCGAAAATGCTCTGGTAACGTTGAAACTGCGCATCCAGATGCATAATGAAACTCAGCTCCCCCCCCCCACCTGTTATCTCTAACTATTTTCTGTTTCCCCTTCTTTATTCTTCTATTTACTCATCTTCCTTCCTTTACTTATCCAAACAACATTAAAAAAAAAAGTAGGCTAAGAAAAAAATGGGGGGGGGAGGAGGAGGGAGCCGTACGATAACGCAATCGATAACGCAATCGTGGGCTGACAGCGTACAGCGAATGAGGGTGCGCCAAGTCCTTAGACTGACACCTCTTTCCAGCGTAATTAAAATGGTTAATTAATGGCTTGCTAAAGAAACCATCGACATGGGACCAGGTTTGTTCCACTCTACGAATTTTTTGCGATTTTTCCACCAAGTTTGATGAAAAACGATTGTGCTGTTTCGGCTGTCCAATTCAGACAGACAGACAGACAGACAGACAAACGGCTAGTTCTATAGTATATTATATATCAAATATACTATAGGAATAGCCGTGTGTCTGTTTGTCTGTTCTGGGCAGCCGAAACGGCACAATCGTTTTTCATCAAACTTGGTGGAAAAATCGCAAAAAATTCGTAGAGTGGAACAAACCCGGTCCCATGTCGATGGTTTCTTTAGGAAGGCATTAATTAACCATTTTGTCGCTGTATGCTGTCATCCAGACGGCGGTTGCGAGCTAGCTAAGCACGAGCGTTCAAACTTTCACAGGGCACGAAGGGCCCAAGATCACTTTTAGATTAACTATAGGTCTAGTACTGTGGGAGCTGGTCTTGTAAACAGCTTTGTGACCTGATAGTGACATCAACAAAGTTCTTCACATAGTTTGGATGGCCGTCGTGCTTAGGGCCGCTCACTCACTACAGCTGCAGATGTTTAGCACATTCACCACGTGGTTCAGGTAGGTCCTCCAGCTCACACATGCTATTGGGGATGTTTGTCAGGACGAGTAGCAACTTTGAGGCTTCATTAGTTTGTTGAATACCGCAACCGTTTCAGTGTATTGGAGACATTGAATGAAGTGGAACCACGGTGTCGGAAGGCGAAAACATAAGGAATGCTGATAATAGACATTAAACAGTTGTATCAGAGCTCAGCTAAAGAAGTTCTTGGGAAAAAGAGAGGAACTAAGCGGAAGAAATGGATCTCAGAAGAGACCTGGAGATGAAGATGTTCTTAAAATAGAAACAGCCAAATACTGGAGTCTTAATAGCGAAGTTAAACGATGTGCAAGACATGATAAGCGGCTTTTCCTGGAAAATATGGCAGAAGAAGCAAACAGAGCACTTAATTCCGGTAATGGGCATGGAGTAAGTAAAGCAAACGATATAATTAAAGACATCGCAGGTATAGGCAGTACGTGCTATGAACGGAGAGTTGATAACATCAGAGGAACGTATTAAGGAACGATGGGAAGAGAATTTCCGGATGGTAATGAATAAAGCCTTCCATATGGGTGTCATGCAGGTGAGGGAAATTGAAAGGGTACTAAAACAGTTGAAGAACTGGAAGGCACCAGGTCTAAATGGAATAACTGGAGAAATGCTGAAAGCCGACGCGAATGGCTTATCTCAAGTACTATTAAAGCTATTTCAAGAAATATGGAACACTGAGGTTGTCCCGGATGAGTGGTAACAAGGAATCATTATAAAACTGCCCAAGAAAGGCGACTTACGAGAGCGTAGAAACTGGAGAGGAATGGTATCGATTTTTTTTTTAACGGGGATTAGCCCATCCGGGCACTGGTCATCGACCCACAACAGAAGATTCCGAACTTTCGAGAATAAGGCATTGAGAAGAATCTTGAACATAAGATGGCATGATCGTATTAAAAACGAGACAATAAGAGTAGTCACAAATGTTCCCGATATCGATGAATGACTGATGAAGAATAGATGGAGGTGGCTGAGGCACGTTCTGCTTATGCTTCCGGATAGAGAATTGAGAGAGGCGGTCGAGTGGAGAGTGGGAGGAACAAGAAGGGGAAGACCAAGGCCTACATGGATCCGAACTATAAGAAGGGAGACGGAGGACGAGTTGAATACAGTCATAGAAAGGGTTCAAGATCGAAATGGCTGGCGCGAGTATGTGGAGGCCCTTTGCGTCGCACGGCGTTGCAGGCGGTAACGGTAAAGGTAACGTAATTATAATACAAAATAAATGAATTTCCTTGATGTGGTAATATATTTATATTAGTTTAAAGTGAATGAACACCTGATTTTGGAGGAACAGGAAAAAAAATAGCAACATGGCGTCCACTCTTCAGATTTACAGTAAAATAATAACTGCAGACTATTTATGAGATTCATTCAGCTGATGATATTCTTAAGAATACTAGGAACAGCCTACACATCTGTAATAATAAATAAGAGCATTAACTATCAAAGGAAATTAACACTAAAGTTTGCTGAATGTACAGGACCTGGAAAAGTGCCACTAAATTACTGACACCTTTTTTTACTCAAGGTTATCTTTAAATTATGTCTCAACTGCAGTTGCAAATGTATATTCCAAACATGAAGAATCTGCTCAAGCACGATATCGATTACCACGATGTTAAATGGAGGGAAAATGCTTGAGTTAATGAGAGTATTTGCTCTTGTATTGTTCCTGGGTGACACGGCCTTCACTACAATCGGATAGAATCATAAATGTTTAATGCATATGGAAATGCCCTTCCAAATGAGACTGATTAATCTGCAATTTAACACTCATCAAGTCACCACCTTTTTTAATAGTTGTTTCGAGCGAAGTTTTTTCTCCTTTTTCTAAATACGCAATTCAAATTTGTCG
Organism: Homarus americanus; assembly: GCF_018991925.1. Taxonomy (NCBI): domain Eukaryota; kingdom Metazoa; phylum Arthropoda; class Malacostraca; order Decapoda; family Nephropidae; genus Homarus; species Homarus americanus. Next base: position 1,581,205 of record NW_024753828.1, on the reverse strand, counting down.
AAAACGAATAAAAAAAAGTTCAGCAACTTTAAGTTTGCATTTTGTTTCTTCAAACGGTAGCCTGCAACACGGACCGCTATATCGGACAATAAGTACCAATGAAAACAAATCGACCTCCTACTTTGAAAATAATTAATATCGCTGTAATTTTTCTTCTATTGGTTTCCGACATTTTTAATTGATACTTTTGATATACAAAGGTACAGGAGAATGTATATTTTTCCTACTAGTCACTAGTGGTTGCACATTTCACTAGGTCTGAGCGCAGCGGGATTTGGGAACTTAAGAACATAAGAATGGAGGAAACCCCTATCGCTCATATATCCATCCAACCTATATTTGAGGCTTCCCAGCCTGTTAGAGTTAATGATGAAGTTCGGTAACTTATTCCACTTATCCACTCCTCTATTTCTATACCAATATTTACCTGTCTCGCACCTATATCTAAATTTGTCTAATTTAAAGCCATTGCTACGAGCTCACTCCTGGTTGCATAGTTTGGGTACCTTTGTTATATCACCTTTGTTTATCCCTGACTTCCATTTATACACCTCGATCATATCGCCCCTCACTCTACGTCTCTCGACGGAGTGCATATTAAGATGCTTTATCCTGTCTCTGTACTCAAGGTTCCTAATACCTGGGATTAGTCTTGTCATCCTCTGAATTCTTTCTGGGGATTCTATATCCATTCTGTAGTACGGTGACCAGAACTTAACTGCGTAATCCAAGTGAAGTCTCACAAGCGCAAGATACAGTTTTAGGGTGACTTCTCTAGTCTTGTAACTAACACTCCTTTGTATGAACCCAAGTACTTTATTAGCCTTGTTTCGAGCAAATACTCACTGTTGTCTAGGTTTAAGATTCCTACTTACCATTACTCCTAAATCTTTCTCACAGTCGGATTTCACTTTATTCATCTGATATCTGGTTTCTCTGTTTACCTCTCATAGAAGAACTTTACATTTGTCCACATTAAATTTCGTCTGCCATTTTTCAGACAATGCGAAAAAAATTTGTATTGATCTTCCTGTAATTTTGCGGAGTCCTCGTCAGATTTAATTACGCCACCAAATATACTTATGTTGCTGTCTATGCCTATATCTATGTCTTTTATATAATAAATAGTAATGGTCCAAGTACTGAGCCTTGGGGCACTCCTCTAGTGACCTTACCCCAATCGGATTTAGTGCCGTTTATGCTTACTCTCTGTTTCCTGTCCCGTAACAATGCCCTGATCCATTTTAGAATGTCTCCTCCAATTCCACGAGCCTCCACTTTTCGTATTAGTCTTTCGTGGGGGACTCTGTTGAAGGCTTTGATAAAGTCGATGTATACCACATCATAATCGTGTCCGTCATCCACCGATTCGAAAACAGTTGAAAAGAATGTTAATAAATTTGTCAGACATAAACGCCCACCTATGAATCCATGTTGGGAATCATTGATCAACTTTTGCTTTACCAGCTTTTTATGTATGCTACCATACTTCATAAATGTATAATCATCAAAACTATCGATTATTGGGTGCCATTTATCTTGCAGATCCGAAGCAGCTTCCACTGCAATTGTTTAATGAGTTCCATCAAGATAACTGTGTTGTCAAGAGTTCACAGAGAAGTCCAACCATGCTGATGTCGACCATGGAGAGAAGTGGCTGATTGGAGCTGGGAAAAGTGGAGGAGGAAAAGTTGGCATCACCAAAACAAACATCGCACTGAGTCGTTGGTCCCTTTCATGCAATCTTCGCTGAAGAATATTAGTGGCTACCTGATGTCAGTCCTTTTAGGATAGATCTGTACATATTGAATCTAAATCAGGTCGGCAATAGCAAGGCAGAGAAGCTGAAGATCTACTAGTGAAAGTGCTAGAATGTCAAGAAAAGTACATCATCTGTGTCTTTACAGCATAAGTACAGTTCCAATGATCTAGCAACTGAAGTTATTCAGGAGGATCTATTGCAGGACAAGAAGCTAGGAACTTAGTTTGGTAAGGACATACTTGTCACCAAAGATGGCAAATCTGTCTTGCCTTTTAGAACCATACTCAAAAGAAACAAACCTTCGACATTGAAAGCTGTTATGATATCTCCAAGATCAAAGCAGACAAGGACAACATAGTTATTTGGAAAGCTGATACAGACGTAATTCAGTGCCTTATCACTTACTATGAAAGTGGTCTCAAAGTGGATATCAAGAATGTAATGAAACATAAATTTTTGCCAGTTCCAGCTCCTGTGTCATAACTCCAAATTTACCATAGCAAGGAGGAGACTCTAAACAGTCACCCGTTGGGCGAAAACACCCTTTACGGCAGAGAGCCTTGTTGCGGACAGTGACGAGTCACAGACACACTGCTAAGATACCTTAGAAAAGTGGGCCCGGGGCCCAGATTCACTAACACTGCTGAGATACGAAGTTAGTAGCTGCCGGAAGATCCGAAGTCCATACGAACTACCACAAGAACGATTCACTAACGGTTCATAACTATTGAGGTGGTCATACAAGCTCTGGCATTAGTTCTTAAAATGCCGACAGGTGGCGGTGGTGGCCAATAACTGCGACTGATACATAACTGAGTAGGAGACGTAAGCCAATCATGTCATCACAAAATTAGGCCCCGCAGGGTGCACTTGTGATCACCTCGACATCCACCTTTATCTGAACAACGAAAAGTACATCAACATAGTAAATACCGAAAAGAAGAAGAATAAGGCAAGTCATCTATAGTTTTAAGATTTTTAGAAGTTAGGTAAGGTTTTTAAAGGTTTCTTTTGTGTTTTTTTCAGTATTTTACCCCATAGTTTTCCTTTTCTTCAAGCTCTGCCCACTTTGAATAACCATTATTGTTAGTAATTGGAAGTAACAAAACATTATCATGTACTGTGCACTGCTAAAACGTTGATCAAATATCCCTTATGTTGTATCATACTACTAGATATATGGCACATTTTACACACTGCTAGATGGCTTAAAACTACTTACTGCTTAGCATTTTCTAATGTCATTGTTATAAGATAAATTTCTCATGAAGTCTCATGGTCACCAAACCTAACCTACTGTATTATGCCATGAACGCCTTTACTTTTACTTTTATTCTTTTCACCACTCATCGGCTCGTTAGCCGCTTGGGAGATCGGTCACGTCTCTTATTACTTTTCCTTTTCTTTTACCCTCTTCACCAAATGATCGGCTCGTTAGCCGCCTGGGCGATCGGTCACGTCTCTGTTACGCACTGTTGGCAAGAACTGGGCATGCACCCGCTCCATTGTTGGTCAAGTCTTGTCTTGAAAGAGCTCACACTCGGTGACATCACAACACTTTCTGGTAGATTGTTCCAAGAGTTTACAACCCTCACTCCGAAAAAGTTTGCTATAAACAGTTTTCTGGACTTGCAGCTTCTTCAATCTCGAGCTGTGACCCCTTGTGGGGCGAGCGTTCGCCAGCTCCAAGTAAGGACACTCGACAGAGTAGTGCCCCTTGAGATGCTTATACACATCAATTAGGTCACCCCTTGCCCGTCTGTAGTATAAGCTTGACAAGTTCAGGCGCTCCAATCTCTCAGGGTAACTGAGGTGCCGAAGTGCAGGCACCAGTCTGGTGGCCCTCCTTTGAACATTTTCAACCAACTGACAGTCCCAAGCATATCTCGGGGACCAGACGGGGTGACAGATGGGGAAGCACTTCACTCTTGAAGATCGTGACGAGGGACGGACCGTCTAGATAGCTGAACGACCTTCTTATAAGACCCAATAATTTATTTGCGTGATTTACCTTCTTCTCGCAATGGCCCGAGAACTTCAGTTCATTTTCAACATGCACACCTAGGTCCTTCTCACACACAGTCTCAAATAGTGCAGTTTCTTCATCCCGTTGGGACAAATGATACGCCTCCTTGCCGTTGGTACGCCCCAGGTGCATCCTCTTACACTTCGTGACATTGAATCTCAGCAGCCATTTCTTCGACCATTCTTGGAGACTACAGAGGTCCTTCTGCAGCTCTTCACAGTCTGCTTGGTTCTTTATTTCCCGAAATAACTTGGCGTCATCGGCAAACATTTGTATGGAGGAGTGTACAACGTCAGGCATGTCACTTATGAAACAAACAAACAACAGAGGGCCCAATACACTGCCCTGTGGTACCCCGCTTGTGACGGGTACGGATGATGATTTCGTGCCATTAATCACCACACACTGCTTGCGGTCATGTAAAAAGTCTTCTATCCACGCTAGGACATTTCCCCGAATTCCGTACCCTTCCACTTTGATTTTCAGCCTTTCGTGGGGTACACTGTCGAAAGCCTTGGCAAAATCTAGGAAAATATGGTCGATATTACCACCCCGTTCCAGACTATGGGTCCAAATATCCAATACCTTGAGCAATTGTGTTAAACAGGAGCGCTCCGGCATAAAACCGTGTTGGCAATCCTTTACAAGGTTATTTCGTAGTAGATGATACATCGCGGCATCTCTGATAATACTCTCAAGTACTTTACATATTATGCTGGTCAGGCTCACCGGTCTATAGTTGTTCATGGAGTGACGATCGCCCTTCATGAAGATAGGACTCACACAAGCCACTTTCCATTCACTGGGTACCTTTTGCTCATCCAGGCATTTACAAAACAGGATCTTCAGGGGCTCGGCAAGCTCGTTGCACAACCCTCTTAGCACTCTAGGATGCACCATTTCAGGTCCGGGACTCTTATAGACCTTTAGCTTTGACAGTTTATTTCTAATACCCTCTTCTGTGAACACAATGTGGGTCAGTGCTGTGTCGAACCGTCTGTCCTCAAACGCAGGAAGGTTAATTGCATCCTCTCTTGTGAACACAGAGGAAAAGAAGCTGTTCAATGCCTCAGCTTTAACCTGGTCAGAATCTACAGTACATAACTACCATCTTCAAGCCTCAGGTCTGATACTCCTACTCGCGTTTTTAATTTCGACTTTGCGTAGCGGTAAAACGCCTTTGGGCTTGACTTGACCTCGCTTGCAACCAGCCTCTGGAACTCCTTTTCAGCCCTTGTACATTCTATCTTTGCTTGGTTTCTGGCTCTTGCATACATCCTCCTGTCCTGCTCATCATTTGCCCCAACCCAGGTCTTGAATTTCTGGGTTTTCTTCTTAACTTTATCAACCGCCGCATGGTTCATGTGAAGGGATCCCCTTCCTAGAGGCACTGGGTTTGGTCTTTGGTATATATTTATTGATCAAATAGGTTAATTTACTAATTATGATATTCAGCGAAGTGTCTGCGGTCTTGTGCCTTAATGAGTCAGGCTAGTGGATACCCCTCATCTCTTCCATCATCCCATTGTAATTTCCCTTGTAATATTTGCACCTTGGCTTAGCCTTATCTTGTGTTGGATTGTTTTGGCCATACGTTAACCATTGTCCTATAGTATTACTCAATCATTAATTCCATCTTCACTAATGACGCTTTACGTCAGTCCAGCAGCTCCGTGTGTTTTGGTACGAGTTTTATAGTAGAGATAACGTCCTTATTTCTGCCTTGCAGAAGCTTACGATACCTCCAAAATCACCTTAAGTTACCAAGGAAGGTTAGGTTATGTTAGGCTAGATAAGTTTAGGTTAGGATAGGTTAAATTAGGTGAGGTAAGGTTAGGTTACATAAGGTTAGGCTAAGTAAGGTTAAGTTAGGTTAAGATACATTTCACTAATTTAGCAACAACAAAGTATATGACTGCTGATTGTATTAACTCAAAAACCCACGAATATATATATATATATATATATATATATATATATATATATATATATATATATATATATATATCATTAGCCCAATATACGTGATTCTACATACAATCAACACCTCAACCCGCCAGTTCGAATCCTGGCAGGTTGAACTGTTGATTGTATATATATATATATATATATATATATATATATATATATATATATATATATATATATATATATATATATATATATATATATATATATATATGATAACCAAGGAAAGAAAGAAAACACGAAGTTCCCAAGCGCTTTCGTATAATTCACATCTTCAGGGTGAGTACAGCATATACCTAGACCGCGCGCACCTACAGTGATTTATTGCATATATATATATATATATATATGTAATATCCAGAAATTTCAGAGTAATTTCAAATGCCCCGCCATGAGTGATACTGAGCGTTCAAGGTCATCTGAGGGGAGGGAGCGCTGCCTGCTCGTAGCGAGAGACTGCGGAACTAGGCCTATATGATATTAAATGTAATTTACCGAATTAATAATGATGCGATTCATGAAGTTAAGGGACTATTATTGAATTTGAAATTATTATAGATCGTTTAGCAGTCTGAATAATGTTACGGGTGTCCCAAGGAGTTATTAGTTAGGCGGTAAATATATCACGTAGGCCCAAGCTAGCGCCTTGGGGAGACACGACGCTGGCTAGCCCAGTCCCGGAGAGCAGTCACACAGACAAGACGTTCCGCGCGTCCATCAGAAATAGTCACGTGGCCTAGTCACCTGTGCTGCGCTATTGCAGTATAACAAGTAAGTCTCATTCGATCTCAGACAGGGTTAGATAGGGCAGTGATAAAGTAAACTAGAGCTAACAGTGAGTTCATTTCAGGGTTTCCGTCAGAACCCACTTGACTGGAGTTGACCGGAGTTGACTGCGAGAGATTGACTGCCGTTGATGATTGAGGGTGGCGATTGTCGCCATTGGACCGATCAGTGTAGGCCTGTCACTGTTTAGCGGGGTAGCAAAGGATCTCTTGAGTGAACGAGTGCTCCCGACAACTAACACGACACGGGACCAGCATCAGCAGTGGGTGATCAGTTCTTACCACTCCGGTGCACAACCCCACATGTCCCGAGCAGCTAGTGAAACCCTCTTGCTAACGGGAAGCTAAAGTTTCTCTCAACTGCGCAAGGTCTGATTGGCTCACTCTCTTCCTGCCCATGGACGCACTGGGAGTACACTGAGGCTATCTGAGTATATTAATGGTCACACACTGAGACCGTGAGTCTAGGACTCTAGGAGATACCTAGAGGAACATTTTATCTTCCTTATCACGGGTGTAGTTAACACCATTCCTCAGACTGATATTATCTTGACGTGTGTAGTTTAATATTTCTTAAATAATTTTGATAGTAGTGTTTTTTTGAATGTTTGTGCCATTAAGTGGAACCAGAGTGATACTGTGATTTGATTCTTTTAATGCCTCTAATTCTTCATAATTCTGATCTCAGGTATAACCTTGTTCCCCAGAGCAGTGGTTAGGTTAGGTTAGGAAGTGTACACCTGTTGGGGTGCTATAATTTTGTTGAGTGATATTATTTTGCTGAAAGCCCTTAGGGCCTATTCATTGTAGAGTATTTAATTTCTTATCTTTTATTACCATTCCTCAGTGACTGATATTATTTTGTTGAAGACCCTTAAGGCCTATTCATTGTGGAGTATTTAATTTCTTATTTTTTAGTACCATTTCCTAAGTGACTGATATTATTTTGTGAAAGCCCTTAAGGCCTGTTCATATGTGCAATTAACATTTCTTAATACTTTAAATTTATTGTTGCCTGTGTTTCTAATAATTTCTATGTCATGTATAACTTTTATTCCCCAGAGTAGTGGTTAAAGTTTAAGTTAAGAGGTGCGCATATTGGTGTACCATTATTTGATTGTGTTTGTAGTGTTGGAGGGAATATAAGTGTCTAAATTTTACAGTGTGTCTCATTCATCCCAGTCACAGACGCTATCCTTCCACGGGTCACGGACAGTTCATTTTGTGTAGTAGATTTAAGTGTTCTTGTGCTGGTTCGGGATTTTTCTCAAAGGGGCGCTTCCACTGCCTTTACCATCTATTAAATTTTAATAAACCCCAAGTCAAGTGAGAAATTAAAGTCCAGCAAATTCCGACCGGTTACAAATGGTAGCAGAGCGTAGTTTTTAATGTCGTGACTGATAGTACTGTGGTTGGGATAATGAACGCCATCATGTGTTGGTTAGCAATGGTAGGGATTGAACTCGCACTGATGCTCATCCTTGTGCCCGGACTGAGTTGGTTAGGCTTGACAATAGAGATGTGTATGAGGAGGAAGAGAGACGGCCGCGGGACCTTGGTACAGCTGAGAGAGGAGTTCGGAGACCTAAAGAGGGATTATCAAGCACAGGTAAACAGGTTCAAGTGGGAGTCTCAGGCACACATTCAACGGTTCAGGGAGGAAACAAGGGGTGAATGTCAGGCACACGTCCAGCAGTCAAGGAAGTGTGAGGTCCAAGTGGGAAATATAGGGGTATGTAAGTAGTTCAGAGAGGTTGATCGAGCCCTCCAGCTGAGAGACAAGACGAAGCCGACCGATTACAGTTTAGGGTGCATGGTAATGAGAAAAGGCAGGTTGTAGGGGGTGAGTTGGAGGAGTTGTGAGTAGGGCAGAGGGGATTGGAGAGATGGTTAGGTCAGAGATGTGCGTTGAGTAGTGGTTGCTGTCATGAGCGGGATTGAGTTGCTGTCATGAGCGGGATTGAGTTGCTGTCATGAGCGGGATTGAGTTGCTGTCATGAGCGGGATTGAGAGTACGGTTGTAATGTCCAGGGCCTCACTAATATGGGCTGGTACATTGTCAGAGGGTTGGTCTGCCGGCATGAGGTTCGGAGACGTGGACTGAGTATTGTTTTGACACTGGTTCCTCTTAGCTCAAGGGCCAGGCAAAAGGAGAGCATGTTTGTTTTGGACTGAGTATTGTTTTGACACTGGTTCCTCTTAGCTCAAGGGCCAGGCAAAGGAGAGCATGTTGGAGATGGACTGAGTATTTTTTTTTGACACTGGTTCCTCTTAGCTCAAGGGCCAGGCAAAAGGAGAGCATGTTTGTTTTGGACTGTGTATTTTTTTTTGACATTGGTTCTCTAGTTAAGGGCCAGGCAAAAGAGGAGCGTGATGTTCTGGTTGGTATTGAGTTGGGCTAGGAAGAAATGGAGTTGCTAGCTGCGAGTGGAATAGTACAGAGTTGAAGGTGGGTTTTAAGTTGTTCTCTCAGCACATGAGGGCAGTGCTGTCTTTTTTAGGGGGGTCGAGTGTTAGCGGGAGAGAAAAGGAGAGAAGAGAAGACGGGAATGCTGCATTTAGCAAAAGGGGTGAGGTGCAGTCCTTAGAACAAAATTTTAGGGGGGTCGTATGAATGTTTTCTCAGCACATGAGGACAGTGCTGTCTTTTTTTAGGGGGGTCGATTGTAATATCCAGAAATTTCAGAGTAATTTCAAATGCCCCGCCATGAGTGATACTGAGCGTTCAAGGTCATCTGAGGGGAGGGAGCGCTGCCTGCTCGTAGCGAGAGATTGCGGAACTAGGCCTATATGATATTAAATGTGATTTACCGAATTAATAATGATGCGATTCATGAAGTTAAGGGACTATTATTGAATTTGAAATTATTATAGATCGTTTAGCAGTCTGAATAATGTTACGGGTGTCCCAAGGAGTTATTAGTTAGGCGGTAAATATATCACGTAGGCCCAAGCTAGCGCCTTGGGGAGACGCGACGCTGGCTAGGCCCAGTCCCGGAGAGCAGTCACACAGACAAGACGTTCCGCGCGTCCATCAGAAATAGTCACGTGGCCTAGTCACCTGTGCTGCGCTATTGCAGTATAACAAGTAAGTCTCATTCGATCTCAGACAGGGTTAGATAGGGCAGTGGTAAAGTAAACTAGAGCTAACAGTGAGTTCATTTCAGGGTTTCCGTCAGAACCCACTTGACTGGAGTTGACCGGAGTTGACTGCGAGAGATTGACTGCCGTTGATGATTGAGGGTGGCGATTGTCGCCATTGGACCGATCAGTGTAGGCCTGTCACTGTTTAGCGGGGTAGCAAAGGATCTCTTGAGTGAACGAGTGCTCCCGACAACTAACACGACACGGGACCAGCATCAGCAGTGGGTGATCAGTTCTTACCACTCCGGTGCACAACCCCACATGTCCCGAGCAGCTAGTGAAACCCTCTTGCTAACGGGAAGCTAAAGTTTCTCTCAACTGCGCAAGGTCTGATTGGCTCACTCTCTTCCTGCCCATGGACGCACTGGGAGTACACTGAGGCTATCTGAGTATATTAATGGTCACACACTGAGACCGTGAGTCTAGGACTCTAGGAGATACCTAGAGGAACATTTTATCTTCCTTATCACGGGTGTAGTTAACACCATTCCTCAGACTGATATTATCTTGACGTGTGTAGTTTAATATTTCTTAAATAATTTTGATAGTAGTGTTTTTTTGAATGTTTGTGCCATTAAGTGGAACCAGAGTGATACTGTGATTTGATTCTTTTAATGCCTCTAATTCTTCATAATTCTGATCTCAGGTATAACCTTGTTCCCCAGAGCAGTGGTTAGGTTAGGTTAGGAAGTGTACACCTGTTGGGGTGCTATAATTTTGTTGAGTGATATTATTTTGCTGAAAGCCCTTAGGGCCTATTCATTGTAGAGTATTTAATTTCTTATCTTTTATTACCATTCCTCAGTGACTGATATTATTTTGTTGAAGACCCTTAAGGCCTATTCATTGTGGAGTATTTAATTTCTTATTTTTTAGTACCATTTCCTAAGTGACTGATATTATTTTGTGAAAGCCCTTAAGGCCTGTTCATATGTGCAATTAACATTTCTTAATACTTTAAATTTATTGTTGCCTGTGTTTCTAATAATTTCTATGTCATGTATAACTTTTATTCCCCAGAGTAGTGGTTAAAGTTTAAGTTAAGAGGTGCGCATATTGGTGTACCATTATTTGATTGTGTTTGTAGTGTTGGAGGGAATATAAGTGTCTAAATTTTACAGTGTGTCTCATTCATCCCAGTCACAGACGCTATCCTTCCACGGGTCACGGACAGTTCATTTTGTGTAGTAGATTTAAGTGTTCTTGTGCTGGTTCGGGATTTTTCTCAAAGGGGCGCTTCCACTGCCTTTACCATCTATTAAATTTTAATAAACCCCAAGTCAAGTGAGAAATTAAAGTCCAGCAAATTCCGACCGGTTACATATATATATATATATATATATATATATATATATATATATATATATATATATATTCAGAAATTTCAGTGTAATTTCAAACGCCGCGCCATTGGCGATACTGAGTTCAAGGTCGTCTGAGGGAAGACAACGCTCCAGCACTGAGTGAGAATTTCTGGAACTAGGCCTATACGATATTAAATGTAATTTACCTAATTAATATGGAGGCGAATTATGAAATGAAATATCAGTTAGTAAATTAAAAATAATTATAGATCGGTTCTCAGTCTAAAAATGTTACGTGTGTCCCAAAGAAGCTATAAGTTATGCGGGAAAATATGTCACGTAGGCCTAGGCTTGGGAAAGCACGAGCCTGGCTGTTTCTCAGTCATGTGAAAGCTATCGGACAGACAGGACGTCCCTACGCGTCCGTCCACAATACGGTCACGTGGTCTAGTCACCTGTGTTGCACTATTGCAGTATAACAAGTAAGTCTCATTCGATCTCAGACAGGGTTTAGATAGGGCAGTGATAAAGTTAACAAGAGTTAACAGTGAGTTCATTTCAGGGTTTCCATCAGAACCCACTTGACTGGGAGAGACTGACTGCCGTTTGAGACTGCCGCTGATGATTGATGATTAGCGATTGTTGCAGTTGGAACGATCAGTGCAGGCTTGTCACTGGTCAGCCGGGTTAGCCAGAGATCTTAGAAGTGAAACCAGCTGTCTGGGTGCACAACTGACGATCGTCTGGGGTCACCAGATCTCTTCTACCTCGGCTCGCAATATCACATATCTTCAAGCAGTTAGTGAAAACCTTTTACTACGAGAAGCTAAAGCTTCTCTCCACTGAACAAGGGCTGATTGGCTCACTCTCTTCCCGCCCATGGATGCACTGAGAGTACACTGAGGCTATAAGTATGATGGCGGAGCAGAACAACATGGGTTGTACAGTAATATAGTTGAACAAGAGGACAGAGCTGTCAAGATTATGTCTAGTTGGCAATTACGTTTATTTCAATGGTAATTACTTATTTATTTACATGATAATTTCCGATAAAACGGTTTTGATGGTACAATAAAAGCAAGTACTGTAAATATAGTAAGTGTTATAAGAAATATTAATACTTCAACAATAGATATTTTTTAAGAAATGATTTAAAGGAAGGGAGCGTAGTCTTTGCTCGGATGTGTGGGGGTAAGTTGTTCTACACCCTCACAGCATGATATTTTATGAAGGTTTGGGACTGAGAGGAGGGCATGGGAGGTGGTCTTAGTAGCTCTGGGTGCCTTAAGTTGTATCTCTGATTATTCCGGAACTGGAAATAATTATCGTCAAGCAAGTGATTGATAGAATTTTAAACAAAGAGGGCACAACAGTAGGTGTTAATGTCTTCGAATTTTAAAAATGTCTATATAGCAAATTTTTCGTTTGTGTGATCTGTTATTTTCAAGTAGGTCATTGTCCGTACAACTCTCTTTTGTGCAGTAACCAGAGATTGTGTTTTTGAAGAGCCAGAGGCCCCCCATAGTGTGTGACAGTGCATCAGGCGTTGGTAAACAAGATCATGATAGATTTCTTTCATTGCTGTGAGAGTGAGTGGCTGTCGAGTGTGATACATGATACCGCACTGTTTATTGATTTTACTGTGAATGGCTTGTATGTGGTTTCTCCAGTTAAGTTTCTCATCAACAATAACTCCGAGGAATTAAGTATTTTGTTCGCGTTTGAGGACTATATTACCAAGGTACAGGGGGTCCAAGTCTGGGGGTAAGTTTTTCCTTCTGTGAAAGATCATGTAGTGGGTTTTCTCAAGGATTAAGGTCAGTTTATTACGTATTACCCAGGTCCCGACTTTAGTTAATTCAGTGTTCATAGTTCTCAACATGGAATGGAGGTCTGAGTTGCTGGCATAGAGATTACTATCATCTGCAAATAAGTTGTATTTTATGAGTGAGCTGGTGTGGACTATGTCATTTATGTACAACAAAAACAGTACTGGACCGAGAATGGAACCTTGGGGGACTCCATACAAGATTGGCGAGGAGTCAGATTGGGGGTTATTATAGCAGACATACTGCATCCTGTTGGACAGATATGAGGTAAACCAATTGTGGGACAGGCCCCTAACGCCGTAATGTTCAAGCTTTGAAAGGAGGATGGTATGGTCGACAGTATCGAAGGCTTTAGAGAGGTCCAAGAATATACCGACTGTGAACTGACTGTCATCAAAGGAATTTTAGATGTCATTAGTAAAGGATAGCAGAGCACTCTCAGTCGACCTTTTACCTTTAAATCCAAACTGGGAGTCTGTAAAGATGTTATTGGCATTGCAGAAGGAATTTAGTCTATTACATGCTTGCTTTTCCATTATCTTACTCAAGGCTGGGAGGACTGATATGAGGCGGTAATTCTTGAAGAGACCTTTGTCCCCAGATTTTTTATCTGCCGGGTGGACTTTAGCAATTTTCAGTTTATCAGGAAAGACACCACTAATGAAGGAGGAGTTACAAATGTGGAGTAGAACAGGAAGTAATAAGTGGGCCACTTTCTTAATGATGCTCATTGGTATATTGTCTTCGCCTGCTGCTGCATCTTTGGACATTTTTATGATGGCCAGTAATTCATCTGCTGTGACAGGGGATAAGAATAGCTCATTTTGCTGTCTATTTTGCATGTAGGCTCTGTATGATATGGACACAAAGTAGTACCTTCAGCTGTGTATTATTATATTACTCTTATATTACTCCATTAATTATGTATAGTAAAGTATTACAGAACATGTATTAATTCTATGTAATATTCCCATTTATTGTGCCCCATATTATGTATATAAATTATCATATTTACATTGTATGTATTCAGCTTGTGAATGCTGGCAACTGTACATCCCAGCGCGCAGTAATACATAGATAGATAGAGAGTGAAGACAGCCAGCCCTGGTGGTTTGGAAGTGAGCTTCTGGGTCCCTTTGTATATATATCTCCCGTACGAGAATAGAACCTACTTTTAAGATAACAAGTGTTTGTGTATACCTTCAGTAGGATAGAACATTTTGTGGGTATCAAGACGAACGTCAGATGGCGCAGTGATTATTTCTCAGTGAGATACAGTGGACCAAGCCTTCCCGCCCAGACTCTGTTAATGGCGTCTCGTCTTCAGCTTCACCATCTACAGCAAGACTAATACAAGCCTCTAGACTTACAGTGTTGTGAAGTGCTATGCTGTGTACAGTGCTGTGAAGTGAAGTGTTTTGTGAAGTGCTGTGTTGTGTATTTTAATCATAATTGTCAGTGCAAGTTGCGGCCAGATGACTAAGGGAGCGGCCCGACAGTACGTGCTCTCCTGTCTCTGGTCTGAGGGTGACTGAGGAACCAGGGCTCGACACTGCCCATCCTCCCTTACGTCTGGCAGCGCGCCAAGCCTCCCCTCCCGCCAAGCACACACACACACACACGCATTCACCTTATATTAAATTCTTGTGACTTACTGTAGACTTCTGTAATTCTGTGCATAGATTACGAGGGGCTGACCCGGTCTTTTGCACAGATAGAGTACAGAAGCAGTCGGCATGTCTCACAGGGATCAAAATGATACCCTGGACGATCGGGTTACGAGTTTTAGTGTGGGAGACCTCTCCCCACCCACACTCAGGCCCCACGCTCCCCACTGTCGCGATCCCACTACTCTTTATACTTGGGGAGTGAATCCTACCCCAAGTTATTAACAAATAAAGGTACAAACAGGGAACACGGCAATAATTATCTCCACCAAATACCTACTCAACTAAATGTACTTGAAAAAGTAAGTACAGTTGAAATTAGTGAATTACAAAAGGGAAGATAATTAATTAATTCAATTTATGTTTTAAAGGGAGTAATGATTAGCAAACATGAATTTAAGTGAATAAGTAATTGTATAATAAAATAAGAGTGATGCCGGAAGGGCGAAACTATACTGTAAGGAGTTAGACCAAACAAATATTACTTAACATTACTATATTACACAAGACATACGAAATATATATATACAACAATCAATACAAAATGATTATCCCTACCAAACAGGAGATACCTTACCACCAGGATCCCTTCCTAGGCCTAACTAAACGTGTCACTAATACCTGATACCCCTAGGGCATTGCAGAAGACTTGATAAAGCACTTAGACAAAGGTCAAGGCTAGAGAACGAATAGACACGTCTAACGTATGCCACGGATTTTTCGCTACTGGGGAGCGTGGCGTGGGTACGCCGTGGAGGAGCGTCTCATATCACGTGATCTAGACATTTGCTGGATATTTTATATAATTAATTAATATTACTCTTGAGTTGACTTAACAGAGTAAGACAATGATGCATATAAATTACATACATAAATATACAATTAACCTAAGTAGCTAAGAACAATAATAATATAATAAGTACAATTAACAAATTATTAGTAGCTTGTGTGAAATGGAAGCGTGAACAGATGCAGCGAGTTGCCGAGCGCTCAGGCACGTGACACCACACCGACAACGCCCAGTCACCCACGGAATCTCCTCGCTCGTCGCGAGCCAGCTCTCCTGCGATGCATGCGTCCACAGATCTCCTTCAACTGGTAAAGTGGATGGAAACTTCTCGACGCCAGGACGATATTGCAAGGAGAGAAGAGGAAGAAATTCGCTACAGGAAGTCTGAAAAACGGCGCCATGAAGAGGAACAACGACGCAGAGAACTCGAAGACATACGTAGAAGTGAGGATGACCTGAGAAGAACAGAGGATCAAGCCAAATTTGAAGTCTTGATTTCTCTGTTAGCCTCCCCACAACGATCTACCGTACAAGATTCGTCTGCTACTACTAATGTTGATACGACTAGTGGTACTGGTACCTCATTTCCCAGAGTCGGATCAACAACACCTCAGAAGGCTGCAGTACACACGCTTCTTATCAGATGTTTCGGGAATGGCGTCGACGTTGGCAAGACTACGCAACAATGGTTGACTTGTCAAGTTTATCACAGCTGAAACAGATGATACAGCTTCGTATGTGCTTGTCCTTAGAGACACAACGTACTCTCGAGCACACACTTCAAGTGCCTACTACGACAACTCTGACGGTAGAGGCCGTGCTCGACAAGTTGCAGGAACACGTCAAGGGACAGCGCAACGAAGCACTCAGGAGAAGACAACTCCTCCAATGTAAGCAGCTTGAGGGAGAATCTTTTGACGCATTTTTTGTAAGGCTCAAAAGGTGTTCAGAGGAAGTTGATGTTTGTCCTGGACATTCTCAAGTCTGTAAAGAGACACAACTCAAGACAATTATTTTAACGGGTGTCCGAGATGAAGAGCTAGTTCAGCGTCTCATTTCCCTTGACCCCACTTCCTCCCTTCAAGATGTTGTTACAAAATGTCGAGCATACGAGGCCGCCAGGTGTGCGACTTCAGCTTTACGCTCACAACCTGACCAGGTGAGGGCGATGTCTTCCTACAGAAAGGGTAAGAAGCAGCAAGGTAACCCCACCCCTCACCCTCCAGCTACACCTTCAGCAGCAGCTTTGTGTAACAGCTGTGCGAGACAACATAATGCCTCCCAGTGCCCAGCTGCTCAAAGCGTGTGCAGAAGTTGCGACCGCCAGGGTCACTGGGCTTACACAGTCAAGTGCCCTGCTAGCAAAGTTCAGTGCAGACTTTGTGGTCGTGTGGGCCATTATGACAAATGTTGTCGTAAGAAGACACATAAAGGACACCACCTAGGATCCAAGAAGTCATCCTCAGGTAGTGCTGGCGCGCCCCCTCCTTCTGGCAAGCATCAAGACGCTGTGTCCAGTCGTTCCTGCCGTCGTGTAAATTGTTCCACAGACACGACGCCCCAGCACATTAATGTCGTCATTTCTTACGGTAACTCGTCATCCAGTCTTCAGATGTTACCTGACACGGGTGCTGACGTCTCAGTAATTGGTCCACAACACTTAGCATGTCTGGGAATACCCCGGAGCAACCTACAGCCCCCTCCTCAGACAACGAAACTGACAGCTGATGGTTCCAAGATGGCTCCAGCTTTGGGATCTTTCTGGGCTACTCTTACCTTTGGTAAGCAGTCTTGCTCAGCCCGAATTGATGTTCATGATGGTATCCCGACTCCGCTTTTATCATATGGCCATTGTCAAGAGTTGGCCATTATTTCCAAGGAATTCCCTGAACCTATTTTAAAGGTCACCCATGTCAACAGGTTGAAGGAATTCCCTATCTCTACTAACACGTCCCCTTCTGATGCAAGAGCTTTCCTTCTCAAGGAGTTTGCTGACGTGTTGGTTACGAAGAAATCTTTAGGATCCACACCACTCAAGCCGATGGTGGGTCCACCTATAAAGATTCATCTTAAGGATGGTGCTACACCTTTTGCCATCCACACCCCTCGCTTGATTCCTCACGCCTACAAGGAGCTAGTTAGACAAGAGCTTGACTCCATGGTTGCTCAGAGAATCATCAAGCCGGCCGGAGACGAACCTTCACCTTGGTGCCACCCTCTCGTCTCCGTTGCCAAACCTCGTGGTGGAGTACGGATCACCACCGATCTGTCAAAACTTAACCAGCAAGTTTCCCGTCCAGCCCACCCTTCACCCACACCCTTCGCAGCTGTTCGAAATGTGGACCCGAAGGCGAAGTTTTTTACAACTATGGACGCCTTATGTGGTTATTGGCAGATCGAGTTGGCCGAAGAAGACCAGCATTTGACTACATTCATCACACCATATGGGAGATATCAGTATTGCAGAGGCCCCATGGGATTTGCCGCTACGGGTGATGCATTCTGTCAACGTGGTGACGCGGCCCTTCAACGAGTCACGAATTGTGTCAAGGTGGTTGATGATATCTTACTCCATGACGAAGACTACTGTGCCCACCTCTCCCGGATATACGAAGTTCTCACCAGATGTCGAAAGTACGGGATTACCCTCAACGCTGACAAGTTTGTAATCGCCGCACCATCAGTGAACTTCTGTGGGTACACTCTCTCAGCATCAGGTATCGCAGTTGACCCGGAGAAGTTAAGTGGAATCAGGGATTTTCCAACCCCTGCCAACCTGACAGACCTCCGTTCTTTTTTGGGTCTGGTCAATCAGCTGGCTGAATTTACACCTGACATCTCCGCCGCAGCCCAGCCGTTACGCCCCCTGCTGAGCCCCAGGAGGACATTCCTGTGGACCCCAGATCATCAAGAGGCCTTCCAGCGAGTCAAGCAGGCCCTCTTGAATCCACCTGTCCTCGCCTGTTACGACCCAGCCCTACCCACCGTCCTCAGACTGACGCCTCCAGACTCTACGGCGTTGGTTACGCCCTTCTGCAGGACCATGGTGGTGGACAACTCCGCTTAATTCAGTGTGGATCCCGGTTCCTGACCGACGCTGAGACCCGATATGCCACGATTGAGCTGGAGATGTTGGCTGTTGTCTGGGCGATGGCAAAGTGCCGCTTCTACCTGATAGGACTTCAGCACTTCACCCTCTTCACGGATCATCGCCCTCTTATACCTATAATCAATCACTACTCTTTGGATGCAGTAGAGAATCCTCGCCTTCAACGTCTGAAAGAGAAGCTCTCGCCTTATCTCTTCACGGCTGTGTGGCGTGCGGGTGAGCTGTTGTGCATCCCGGATGCCCTGTCCTGCGCCCCTGTCAGTCGCCCCACCCCAGAGGACGAGATGTTGTGTTCTACAGCTACTGCATCCCTCAAGTCAGTAGTTTCATTGAAGGCCGTCTTCACATCAGAAGAGTCTACAGCACCGGATGCAGACAAGACCCTTGAAGATCTCTGCACCGCAGCCCGGGCCGACCCTTCCTACATCCGGCTCGTCGACTGTGTGTCTCAGGGATTTCCATCTAACCGATACGATCTTCATGAATCGCTACTCCCGTACTGGAAAATACGCGAGGACCTCTATTGTGACGGAGACTTCGTCTTGTATGGTCCACGAGTAGTTATTCCTGCTGCCCTACGCCGCCGTACCTTGACCCGCCTTCACGACAGCCATCGAGGAGTGGAGGCCACCAAGCGACGGGCGAAGCAGACTGTATTTTGGCCCGGAATCGACGCGGACATTGCAAGTACCGTCCGTGCCTGTGAACCATGCCAAATTCTGCAACCTAGCCAGCAACAGGAACCTTTAATGTGCGACAACAACCCTTCAAGACCCTTCGAGTCTGTGTCGGCCGATTTCTTTGCAGTAGCAGGGAAGTCCTTCCTCGTCATTGCCGACAGATTGTCTGGATGGCCTGTTGTCGTCCCCTGTGGCAGTGATACAACGGCTACTGCTACCATCCGGAACTTCAGGCATTACTTCAGAGAAGCCGGTGTTCCCCTCCGCCTCAGGACTGATGGAGGACCTCAGTTCACCAGCCACGAGTTCCGGGACTTCATGGACCGTTGGGGAGTCCGTCATGTCGTGACCTCGCCCCACTACCCCCAGGCGAATGGACACGCTGAAGCCGCAGTCAAGACTGTGAAACACCTGGTCCTTAAGGTGTCACCCTCAGGAAATATCGACTGCGTGGACTTCGATCAAGGTTTGTTGGAGTTACGCAACACCCCGAACTTCACCGGACGCTCCCCAGCCCAGGTTCGATACGGACATCATCTCAGGTCTTGTGTTCCTGCCCACCCGAAGTCTTTTTCTCAAGAGTGGCAGGCCAAGACTGAGGAATGTGACCGCCGTGCAGCAGAACGAGCCGCAGATGTCGCTGCTCGGTACGACTGTCATGCCCGCCCCCTTCCCAGGTTGAGTATCGGCCAGCAGATCAGGATTCAAGATCCGGTATCTCACCGCTGGGACAAGGTTGGGGTTGTCATGGGTATTGGCCGGTCCAGGGACTACCAAGTGCGTCTTCCTAGTGGTAGAGTATGGTGGAGGAACCGTCGTTTCCTCCAACCTGTGGAGCTGCTTAGTGTTGACCCTTCCCCAATTGAGTCCCCTAATGTTGATGTCTCTAAAGTAAATCCATCCCCACCTTGTGTTTCTGCCCCAGTACTCCGCAGGTCCGAGCGACTCAGAAACAAAAGGTCCGCTCAAGATGAAACTATGAGCGTATAGGGGGGAGGGAGGTGTATGATATGGACACAAAGTAGTACCTTCAACTGTGTATTATTATATTACTCTTATATTACTCCATTAATTATGTATAGTAAAGTATTACAGAACATGTATTAATTTTATGTAATATTCCCATTTATTGTGCACCATATTATGTATATAAATTATCATATTTACATTGTATGTATTCAGCTTGTGAATGCTGGCAACTGTACATCCCAGCGCGCAGTAATACATAGATAGATAGAGAGTGAAGACAGCCAGCCCTGGTGGTTTGGAAGTGAGCTTCTGGGTCCCTTTGTATATATATCTCCCGTACGAGAATAGAACCTACTTTTAAGATAACAAGTGTTTGTGTATACCTTCAGTAGGATAGAACATTTTGTGGGTATCAAGACGAACGTCAGAGGCTCTAAATTCCTCATGGTGATCAGGGATGCTCTCTGCAAGATTTTTGCCAACATTAATAAAATATTCATTGAAGTGGTTGGCAATGGGGGAGGGTTCCGTTATAACTGAATCATTTATCATAAAAGCTGAGTGGGGGCCGAAGGCTGAGTGTTCCTGTTCTGAATAGAATTTATGACATTCCAGGTTTTTTTACTGTCGCCTAATGCTGACTGGAGCTTATTTGTATAATAGTTACGTCTGGTATTTCTAACTGCTTGAGTTACTCTATTTCTGATACTTCGGTAAGCATCATCGAAAGTTATGGGTCTTTTTTTAAATTTCCTTTGGAGTTTGTGTTTTTCCTTTATCATTATCTTAATTTCGCTTGTGATATAGGGTTTGGAAATGGATAGAGTTTTCACTGACTTAGTCTTGAGCGGGAAGCATTTATGAAAGCACGCATTGAAGATGCAAGAGAAGTTACAGCTGTTCACGTTAGGGTTGCTAGAGGCATAGACAAGATCCCAGTTAGCAATCATTAGGTTGTTTTAAAAAAGGAGCATGTTGTCGGTGCAGTAGTCTCTGTATTGAATTGAGACTCTACTAGACCTTTCAGGTCTTGTGGCTGTTTTATACATGGCAAAAACTGGGAAGTGATCTGAGATATTGTTATGAATAATTGCACTTGCAAGGTTGTTAGGAGTGTTGTTATTCCAGATATGATCTATCACAGTGGCAGAGGTGGCAGTTACTCTAGTGGGTTTGGTTATAGTGTTGAAGAAGAGTTTAGAATGACAGGTAGCAAGAAGGTCTAATACTGAGGTGTCGGTTTCTGATTTTAATAGATCAAGGTTGAAATCTCCTGTGATGTAGCAGTCTTTCCTCTCTGAACTTATGATAGAGATAAGCTCCGAAAATTTATCAAGAAAATTCCTTACATTAGTGTGGGGTCTTCTGTAGATTATCCCTACTAGGATATTTCGTGTGTCGTTACGTAATTCAATGAAAACACTCTCCATGTACTCCTCCTGAACCTTTAAATCATCTCTTACAGAAGTGTTTTACTTGATATCAACATATAGGGCGACACCACCACTGTGTCGTGACGTGTTGACGCAGTGTCTATTATAATTAGGAATGTTATACAAATGGTCAATATCGTTAGTGAGTTTGGTCTCACAGAATCCAAGTACATCAAATTTATGGGCAATAGAAGATAAACACTGATCTAAAAAGGTATCTAGATGAAGGGGAATACTGCTGATGTTATGGCTAATCAAGGAAAAGGAATGAGGTAGTAGGAGACTAGAACTAAACTCGGGGGAGTCAGGAAAGTAATAGTTACAGTTTGGGTTGGTGTAACCCAGTGAGTTTTGTAGAAAGACATCAGGATCGATATGAGGGAGTATTGTGTCGACACCATGGGTAAATGGGGTGTAACACATACGATATAGCACATCTAAGGGAATGACACTAGCATCATCATTGTGGGAACATTGATATTGATTAAGGAACAGTAAAAACTCAGGGTCACTGAGGTGTGAAAAAGGAAGATCTAAGAACATTATAATAGTGGGGGGGTAACGTGCTCACAAGTGCTACAACCAACAGAATTAGGATGACCGGTACTGTTGAGGGTGATTCCCAGATGGAGTGGGAGGTGCTCCTGTCACTCGGTTTTGAGGGTTGTTGGTTTCCACCACAGAGGGTAGACGTGTAATTCTCGAGTTAGCCGGCAGGGGGGGAAACTCCGAAGGTGATAGGGACAGTGGCTGGTTCCCCCTCAGTGGGAAGGGGGTTCTCGAGGGGGTTCTCGAGGGGCTTGGGGGGTTGGTACAGCAGGTGGGTGAGTGGGCGGGTATCCACTTGCCCAATCCCTCACAACAAGAGTTTTATGACTGAACGTCACATGTTTCCCTTGTTTCCTGGCTTCTTTAAACTGGTCCATTTGCTGTAGACGGGCTTTAGTCGTACCTGGGCAGAGATCCTCGTTGACGAAGATTGTGGTGCCTTTCAGGAGGCGGGAGGAGTTGGGTTTCCTGACGCGTTGAACACGGTCAAACTTTACTTCAGGAAGTTTAAAATGTTCATTCAGCAAGCGTGAAATTTTGCGTTGGGAAGACTCCCAGTTCTCATGGGTGTCTTCAGGGATACCGGCAATCCTGAGGTTGTTTCGCCGCCCCATGTCATCCACATAATTCACCCGGTCTGCTGTTGTTGTTAGTTCCGCTTTGAGCTTGGAATTTTCCTCACTCAGCTGTTGAACTTTGGTCTTGAGTGTTCGGTTCTCTTAAGCTTCAACGTTCAACTTTGCTTGTAGTCACTTATTTCCTTTTGCCAGAATTCCAAGCTTCTTTTAATCTCATTTAGCTGGTCAGTGAGACGCCGGTTAGCCTCTTCTAGCTTCCTGATGGTCCCCTTATTCATTTGTTGTATGACGTCCTGTATGAGAGTCTGTTGGACTTCCATTATCACATGAGTCAGCTGTTGTTTAGTGAAATTTGAATGTTTGATACTAGCAGCCAACTTAGACATATTGGAGCTAGTAAGGGCTGAATAGCTGGCAGTGTGGAGACGGCTGAGTTGTGGTCAGCTGGGTGGTCTGGTGGGACGGTGGGGGAGTGTGTGGACGGTGGGGGTGGAGAGGGCACAGATTATCAAGTCCAAATTTATCCCAGACATAAACCATTTAAGAAATCCTACGTAGGTTTTGCCACCCCAGGTGGAACGTACCATTTTACATATTTTCATGCCCTGGCCCATGGACTAATAGTGAAGGTACAAAAGCTCGATAAGGTCTATAATTTTCCCAGAAGATTTGTACTTCATAGCAAAGTCATCACCTCCTAGAAGCGCTCTTCCCGTCAGGATTATTTTAGGTTCTTCTAGCATTGGTGGGGCTGGGTGATACTACCTATATTTCCACAGTTACGTACCAGACAACACGACACGTCAAGTAAATTTGAGGAGTTCCATCAACAATTTCTCTTTTTTTATCTGAATGTGTCTATTCTTACTGTGCAGACAGTTCCCTGTTTTAAATTGAGTGGAATAAAATCATACAACAGTTAGGTTCCCCCTCCTTCCAATACAAAAAAAAATAGATAAAACACATCTCTGGTATCAAGCCCTCTAAGACTCTTCCTATATGGTTATAAGTATGACACTCCGTCACTTGGAGTGTGTTCTCTTCGCTCCATTATATCGCCACCTAAATCGCAGGTCCGCTGAAAGTTTTTCCTCATCCTGATACTTTTGTTAATAAAATGTTCTGTATGATTCAATAATGCAAGTTTCATGTTTCAGCTGTGTGATAGTGACGAGATAGGAAGATACATGTCGCTTCTGGCCATCCTCGAAGTATTGTGGCCTGTAGTGGACAGCGCCATCTTCACCGCCGTCTACACCTCTACTCTCTCTTTCTACCCCTCTTACGAGCACCTCGTCGGTGCCATATTCAGCCTTTATGTTTTCAGTGGATTCCTAGGGCTGAAGTTGTCCTTGGCCAGTGAGGAAGGTCGATCTACAGCACAATCATCATTCCAAACCAATGTTACACTAAACTACAAGAAAGACAACAGTTCAACAGTAGATGTACAGAATGCCAGCCAGATTTCCATTTCAGGGAACGAGAACATATCTGAATGAGACCAGTGTACATTATTAGTTATGTAATGTTAACTAGCTGAAGTACCCGGCTCTGCCTGAGCTTATTTTTGAGGGGCAGCCTCTAGCCCATGTCCATTACTACACTATGATCTACAATCCACTATGTTATCTACCATGTATCTTCTCCAACATCTCTAATATCCGTACTATATCCTCTCCAGCATCTTCATTATATCCACTACACTATCATTTACACTCACTTTTCATGAGGGGGAGGTTGGCCCTTGCAGGGCTAAGCACCCACATTATACTTTCATTATTTGGTGGGGTTCGTTCCCATCAGTTCTCCCCCACCGCTGCATTATCTTGTATACTATACCAAACCAAACGTTTTTATGAGGGGGTTCCTATCTATGGGATTAGGGTTCATCTAACCTCCATAGTCCCACCATCTGGACACTTCTGGGGTGCACACAAATTTTCATGCCAAATTTCAGCTGTCTTTAAAACTGTAAACAGAGACTCCGAACAGACACTCCAACAAAAACACTGACAATAACTTTTATATATTGATGTCCAGATGTGTTTTGCCGAGAAGCTAATAGAAGAGATGTTAACATGTCCATTCATAATAAAGATAAATCTTTTATTTATCTATGGTTGTGTAAAACTATTAATATTTATTTGCATCATAAATATTAATTAAAACATTAATCAGAGCTAATATTTAATGCCTTAACCATGATACTTGTGTAAATATTCCCACGGTGTATATATATATATATATATATATATATATATATATATATATATATATATATATATATATATATATATATATATATATATATATATATATATATATATATATATATATATATATATATATATATATATATATATATATATATATATATATATATATATATATATATATATATATATATATATATATATATATATATATATATATATATGTGTAAGATGTTAATATTCATTTATTATTACTTGTGAGTTTTCTGATTTCTGTTGTGTTGTATATATTTTGTATAAAGTTCCATCATCAGCTTTGGATATACTTTTGTTAATAAATAGTAAGTTTAAACTCTTAAGGCAATTTTCCTTTTCAAACAGATTAAACAATTTGTTATGAGAGGGCCG
Organism: Homarus americanus; assembly: GCF_018991925.1. NCBI lineage: Eukaryota > Metazoa > Arthropoda > Malacostraca > Decapoda > Nephropidae > Homarus > Homarus americanus. Next base: position 1,555,991 of record NW_024753828.1, on the reverse strand, counting down.
GGTTAAAAACTCGCTTTGTATCGTAACAATATATATATATATATATATATATATATATATATATATATATATATATATATATATATATATATATATATATATATATATATATATATATATATATATATGTGTGTGTGTGTGTGTGTGTGTTGAGAGAGAGGGAGAAGACAAGACGAGAATGCTGCGCTGCCCGTTACAGAGTGAGATACAGCATGTCGAACAAGTCTTTTTCTGGGGGTCGTTGCATGCTTTTCTCCTTTGAGGACAGTGCTGTCTTTTTTTAGGGGGATCGATTGTAATATTCAGAAATTTCAGTGTAATTTCAAACACCGCGCCATTGGCGATACTGAGTTCAAGGTCGTCTGAGGGAAGACAACGCTCCAGCACTGAGTGAGAATTTCTGGAACTAGGCCTATACGATATTAAATGTAATTTACCGAATTAATATGGAGGCGAATTATGAAATGAAATATAAATATAGATCGGTTCTCAGTCTAAAAATGTTAAGTGTGTCCCAACGAAGCTATCAGTTATGCGGGAAAATATGTCACGTAGGCCTAGGCTTGGGAAAGCACGAGCCAATCTGTTTCTCAGTTACACGAAAGCGATCGAACAGACAGGACGTACCTGCCCGTCCGTCCACAAAACGGTCACGTGGTCTAGTCACCTGTGTTGGGCTATTGCAGTATAACAAGTAAGTCTCATTCGATCTCAGACAGGGTTTAGATAGGGCAGTGATAAAGTAAACAAGAGCTAACAGTGAGTTCTTTCAGGGTTTCCATCAGAACCCACTTGACTGGGAGAGACTGACTGCCTTTTGAGACTGCCGTTGATGATTGATGATTAGCGATTGTCGCAGTTGGAACTATCAGTGCAGGCTTGTCACTGGTCAGCCGGGTTAGCTAGAGATCTCCGAAGTGAAACCAGCTGTCTGGGTGCACAACTGACGATCGTCTGGGGTCGCCAGATCTCTTCTACCTCGGCTCGCAATATCACATATCTTCAAGCAGTTAGTGAAAACCTTTTACTACAAGAAGCTAACGCTTCTCTCCACTGAACAAGGGCTGATTGGCTCACTCTCTTCCCGCCCATGGATGCACTGAGAGTACACTGAGGCTATCTGAGTAAATTATTGGTCACAAACTGAGACCAGGAGTCTAGGGGATACCTAGAGAAATATTTTATCTCCCTTATTGTGGGTGTATGTTGTGTTGGGTGAAGCATGGTTCACGGGTATTGGTGGACCCAGTAACTTCTTAATAATAGTGATATTTTGTGTGTAGTTAATATTTCTTAAATAATTTTGATAGTATTGTTTTTTTAATGTTGCGTCACCAATTGATGCCAGAGAATGAGGGAACTCTTTCAGGTGAGTTTTCCCCCTTATGTTGTAAGTGATACTGTGATTTAGTTCCTTTAATGCAATTAATATTTCTTTATAATTTCAATCTCAGGTATAACATTTGTTCCCCAGAGTAGTGTTGAGTTAGGTTAGGAGGTGTGCATTTGTTGGGGTAATATTATTTTATTGAGTGCCCTTTAGGCCTATTCATGGTGCATTTAATACTTTCTTATTTTTATACCATTTCCTCAGTGCTTGATATAATTTTGGTGAGAACACTTAAGGCCTGTTTCATGTGTGCAAGCAACACTTCTTAATACTTTGAATTTATTGTTGTCTAATGAGGCATTGTCTGAGTTTCTAATAATTTCAATATCATGTATAACTTTTATTCCCCAGAGTAGTGTTTTAAGTTCAGGTTAAGAGGTGTGCATATGTTGGTGTACCATTATTTGATTGTGTCTTTAGTGTTGGAGGGAATATAAGTGTCTAAATTTTACAGTGTGTCTCATTCATACTAATCACAGATGCTATCCTTCCACGGGTCACAGAGAATTCATTTTGCTAGTAAATTTAAGTGTTCTTGTGCTGGTTCGGGTTTTTTCTCAGAGGGGCGCTTCCAGTGCAATTTCCATCTAATAATAAACCACAAGTCAAGTGAGAGATAAGTCCAGTAATTCCGACCGGTTACATATATATATATATATATATATATATAAATATATATATATATATATATATATATATATATATATATATGCAAGTAAATCACTGTAGGTGCGCGTGATCTAGGTATATGCTGATAACCACGAGAATCTCGGAAAGTACTTTACTAATCTGAAGATGAATGGTGTTATATGTAGTGATGATGATAGATGGTGTTATATGTAATGATGATGGATGATGTTATATGTAGTGATGATGGATGTCGTTATAATTAGTGATGATGATGGATGGTGTTATATGTAATGATGATGGATGATGTTATATGTAGTGATGATGGATGGTGTTATATGTAGTGATGATGGATGGTGTTATATGTAGTGATGATGGATGATGTTATATTTAGTGATGATGGGTGGTGTTATATGTAGTGATGATGGATGGTGTTATATATAGTAATGATGGATGGTGTTATATGTAGTGATGTTGGGTGGTGTTATATGTAGTGATGATGGATGATGTTATATGTAGTGATGATGGATGTCGTTATATGTAGTGATGATGGATGAGGTTATATGTAGTGATGATGGATGGTGTTATATGTAGTGATGATGGATGGTGTTATATGTAGTGATGATGGATGATGTTATATTTAGTGATGATGGGTGGTGTTATATGTAGTGATGATGGATGGTGTTATATGTAGTGATGATGGATGATGCTATATATAGAATATGAAAAGTATTCCTCTATTGTCATTGGCAACATGGATGAGAAATGTGAATACTGCGGTGCAAAGAAGTACAAAGGAGAATCTACTGGACTGTGCTGCTCTCATGGGAAAGTACGACTGCCATATTTGGAAAAACCACCACAACCATTGAAGACTCTCATGCTGGGAACAACACCAGATTCAAAACACTTCTTGGAAAATATACGGAAGTACAATTCATGCTTCCAGATGACGTCCTTTGGAGCTATCAGAGTAGTTCGTGAGCATGGATACATGCCCACATTCAAAGTCCAGGGTCAAGTCTATCACAAAGCAGGATCCCTCTTACCACTGGAAGATGAGCAGGCAAAGTTCCTCCAAATCTACTTCATGGGAGATCATGAAAAGCAGACTACTATCGGGCGTGGCAACATTCAAGGTGTCAGACATGACATTGTCCTATCTACCCAAGAAATGCTGCATGAGCGCAACACGTATGTACAGTTATTTAAAAATGCCCTGGAAAACATGCCTTCTGTCGAGTACAGAGTCAGAATCAAAGCAGACACCTTAATGCACTACAGTGAGACAATGTGGAGCCTCCCGGAGGGTGGCGTCCTACCGTGGCCTAGCGAAAGAGCCGCCCGGAGGGCGGCGATTCCAGTATATATATATATATTGTTACGCCGTCTCTTAATTTACTTTGATAACCAGTAAATTAAAAGGGAATAGAAATAAATAAAGTAAACCCTTAAGAATTTAATTAAATTAAATATTAACACAATAAAGAGCCTCGTAGGCTGTCACAACAAATAGATTCACTATCGAAACTTTTAAGACACAAATGATACTAAACATCGAAACATCAAAAGAACTGCTTAAATATATAGAATAAAAATAAAGCACTGGATTACGTTAACATTACATAAACATATAAAATAACTAACACTGAAATTAACTAACGGGAAACAACACTGAATTACTTAAATGTAACTAAGCAAGCACTGATAGACACATAAGAGACATAAATAGGTACTCACATAGATATACCACATTGGTGGTGACAGGAACAACACAGAAATAAAATGAAGTATAAGTAACAGGTGACAAGTGTCACTCAAAACAACGTGAACTGAATGAGCAGAGGGACTGGACTAAACTCCGTCTGCTGGTGGGTCCTATATATAAGGTCGGCTCCCGCCATGCCGGTGAAACATGGGTCGTTTAACGATGCAGATGGTCGTTAGAGAAATAAAGAATGCTTGTTACAATACTAAATGAAGAAATAAGATGGGCTTGAACAAATAATAACAGTTAAAACCTTAACAGCACAGGGTAAGGTGACTAGATTATATAATAGTAAATATAACACATCATTACAGGAATAATATGCAACAACATGGAAGCATGTTATAAAAAAAAAATAGAAAAATACGACACTGTCGTAACAATATACATATATATATATATATCTTGATAAAATCACACGGGATGTCTTGAATAAAGACGAAAGCTAAGGTACTCCGTTGTTTCCATCTTCCCGTGTGATTTTATCAAGATTTATCTTATCCACGTTGTCATTGTGGATCTACATGAAATATATATATATATATACATATATATATATATATATATATATATATATATATATATATATATATATATATATATATATATATATATATATATATATATATATATATATATATATATATGCATAAATATATAAGTTTCTAGTAAATAATATTGTTTTCTCTATTATTGTTAAGGGCATTGTACTCAATAAAGTCTTTTCAACACCTCTACATTTTCTGCTCCTATATATTTTGTTCTAACATTTGTTTAAAAGTAGGCCAAACTTCTTTCAAGAAAGTTATGGCCTATATATGAAAGCAATTATGTTTAGAACTCACAATCCAATAATATACTTACAGAGGAACCAGGACAACAAGAAATAATTGATGTTGTAGAAACAAATATTCCAAGATATTTTTTGAAGATTTTATGGTGTATATATTGTAATTATTTTTTGTTTAGCAACAAATTGCATTAGTAAGTGGTGAAAAAGACACTTTAAAAAATATATTTTCTTTTTCAACAGAAACATCTTAATATTCAAAATAGTGCTGGATAGTTTGGAGAATCCAAACTTTCTGAAGTTGTAATTTTCAGATATAACATGGTATTTTAGTTTACCACGGAATTATTAGTATAATTCAACAGATATTTTATGTCAAAATATATACATAATCTCTGTATATTTGAGGAACATTCTGTTAAATCAACAGATATTTTATGTAAAAATATATACAGAATCTGTATAAATTTTACAAACAATCTGTTAAATCAACAGATATTTTATGTAAAAATATATACAGAATCTCTGTAAATTATACAGAAAATGTTTGGCAACATTATAGCCAGAGAATTTACTGTAAATTTTACAAGTTTTTTTAACAGTATATATATAGTATATATATATATATATATATATATATATATATATATATATATATATATATATATATATATATATATATATATATATATATATATATATATATATATATTTTTTTTTTTTTTTTTTTTTTTTTTTTTTTTTTATATAAGTATATATACCTGTAAATTTTACAAGTTTTTTAACAGTATATATATATATATATATATATATATATATATATATATATATATATATATATATATATATATATATATATATATATATATAATATATATGTGTATATATATATATATATATATATATATATATATATATATATATATATATATATATATATATATATATATATATATATATATATATATATATATATATATATATATATATATATATATATATATATATATATATATATATATACTCCATCGCAGTATAAAAAATGAAAAAAGTATAATAAGCAGCACTATATAAATAAAACAATATTAATACAAAGGTCTGACGACCCAAGGGAGCAAAACAAAGATAAAACACTAATAGGAAAGATGAAGAGATCTTTTGAGCCCAGATTCCTTCTACTCCTATACTCCTATTCTATTTCAGTTTCACCACTTTTTCTTCAACCCCTGTCAATCTCCGTTATATAAAAGTTTGAAGGCTATATTTTGTACTGTTTGTAAACTTTTAATGCTCGTTTTACTAAGGGCTAAGTTTTATTTTTTTATAATCTTATTCTTGCCTGTCGTTCTTTATCTTTTATGTATGATATACATCCGCTTTTTGTTAGTTTTAGTCCAAGCATCCTGCCTTCAGTGTCGTATGGGTATAGTTCCTGGTCGACTATTACTGGACTTGTTTTGATCTTGGCTATTGGTATTATCTTGAATTTGTTCTTATTTGTCCTGATTTTCCATTTTTTCTAAAAGTCATTTATTTTTTTTATCGCTCTTACCGTGTAGAGAGCCATAAATTGGGTTGGTTTTCCTGGGTATGATACTATTTGAATAATATCATCAGCAAACATTACATATTCGCTAAAGGGGGTTGGTTGAGGTATGTCTGCGGTATATATTTTATAAAGTGTTGGAGAAAGGCATCCTCCTTGAGGTACTCCACTCTCAAGATTAAACATAGTTCCCATAAGGTTTCCAATTTGAATTTGTGCTTTCCTAACATCTAAATAGTTAAACAATATTCTTAGCAAATGTTCGTTAAGTCCCAATTTTAATATTTTTGTATTTTAAGCCTAAATGTCAAACTTTATCAAAAGCCTTAGAAACGTCCCTTAAAATTATATTGATCTGGTTACCCTTGCTTTTTTCTATTACAATTATTTCCGTTATTGTAGCTATTCCAGTTAGGGTATTTCTATTGGGCATAAATCCATGTTGTCTGTTGTTAGTTTTCCCATGTTGTGTTAAAAAGGTTATAAGTCTTGAATTTAAAAAAATTTCCAGTAGTTTCCCGGTTATTTCTAATAAAGATATTGGCCTGTACTTTAATATTTCCTTATTGTCCTTACCCTCCTTGGGAATAAATATCGTTTTTGCATATTTTAGTTTGTCTAGAAAGTAACCGGATATTAAGCATGCGTTATAAATGTTTAATAATGTTTTTAAGATGTTTTCAGGTAGATTTATAATCATATATCGTGTAATACCTGTGAGACTGGGGGCCTTTTCCTTAAATTTCCTCAGACGGTGCATCATTTCTCCCATGGTTATTATTTGATTATTAGGTAATAAGTTATAGTCTATATATTGCCTTGGGGTGATTCTATGTATGTGTCTTCCCATTTCTTCTTCTATCCTTTCTTCGTGTTCACTATCAAAATCTACATTTTCCTCATATGATATTTTAAAAACTTTTATCCATTCCCTTTTGAATGCTGACTCTTGTTCATTTTCCTCGTACAGTTTTGTTCCATTTTGGTCTTTAATGTATGGTGTGTATTGCTTGTTGTGCCCCATCATCTTGTTTATGGAAGTCCAAAATGTTTTTGTGTCTTTAGTCTTGTCGGCCATTCATAATATCATTCCATTTTTTTTTTTTTGCTTCCTTACATGCGTCTCTTAATTTTATCTGTAGTGCTATCTGTGTCGTATATAGCCATCTGTTACTGCCGTGTCTTTCCATATACCTGTTTATTTCATTGTAATGGGTTTGGATTAATTTAACTTCTTCTGTTAGCCTGTTGTTGGGTAATGTTCTAAAGTGTGAAGTAGGAGTGTGTTTGGTTGTAGATGTTTTTTATTGCTGAGTGCAGTCTGTCAATTTCTGAGTCTATGTCTTCTGTTGTTTTCCCTTGTAGGTTAATCGAGTGGTGATTACCTAAGTCGTCTTTGAAGCTGTCCCAGTCTGTTTTACTCATTTTCAGTCTCTTTTTATTGGTATCTGTATGGGGTTTGTTGACAGTCTTAGTATAATTGATAGATGGTCACTGCCTGTGAGAGGTCCTTGTTTTATATGGGAATTGAAAAAGGCTTTGTTGTTGGTAAAAATTTTGTCTGGTGTCGATTATGTATTGTGATTTCTCCAGGTTGGAAAGTTAGGACCTAGATGATTGATTTTCCCTAGGTTTATTGATTGATTAAGGGCGTTTCCCACGGCGTTATTATTTGTATTGTCGAAAATCCTATGTCTGGCGTTAAAGTCTCCTAAGATGTACATCGGATGACTATTGTTAGCCAATTTTAATAGGTCTTCTATAGGTAAGTAGGGTCGTCTCGGTGGCAGATAAGTAGTAGCAATAATTACGTCTCCTTGAGTTGTATTTATTTTTATTGCTAGAAATTCATCCTGGAAGTCATCGATTAGTTTATATTTTAAGTTTCTTTTAACCGCTATAGCTACTCCGTCATTTTTCTCGCCCGATTTATTTCTTTGGTTTACATAATAGTTAAAGAGTTTTATGTTGTTCTCTTGGCTATTTCAACGTATGTCGTGTCCTTCTTTTCTTGTTCCTTTTTCCTTGTTTCTTGTTCCTTGTACTTTATCATGTGCTTTTTCATTGGGCATGCCATTGCTAACGTTCTGTATCCTATATGTGCATTCCCGTTTCTCTTACAGTTGAGACAGCCAACATGTGGGTCTTACATTCAGTGTGGTCGTCGCCTGCACAGTACTTTTTCTCTTTTTCTGGACAGTCTCTCGTTGTGTGTTCTTCATACTCGTAATAAGAAAAGCAAGTTTGCAGATTGATAAATGTATATTTGATGAGGTGTTACTGACATGTTAAATATTAGAAAGCCTTGTTTTATTACTTTTTCAGCCATTGAGACTTCTTCGAAGGTAATCTTGAAAAGATGAGTGTAATGTTGATAACTTCCTCGATCTTCATCCAACTGTTTTGGCGTTCAAGCTCATCTTTCAGATCTTCAGATGTCTTCCTCCCGATCTCCTGGTCGACTTGGCGAACAAAAAACTGATCTGTCTGCTTTTTGTTCTAGAGGCATGACAACAACAAGTCCTTCATTGTAAAAAAAAGTCTCTGGCTTCTTTTGAGAGGAGTTTGTCTGAATCAAAGTCATCTTTACAGATTATTCTGAGACCTTCGTTGGTACTAAATATTCTTGTTAATGGGACTTGTAATTTGTAATAAGTGTTTTCTGCCACTTTTCTTCTTCCAATAGAGTGTCCCTTATCTCTATGTTTAATCCTAATGCTTGTGGTCATCTTCCCTGATTACATCACAATCCTGCCTATAACACAGGGCTCCTGCCTGGGAGCAGTGACCCCGCCCCCCCCTCTTGGACGGGCGTCGGGCTCGTAGGGTTCTGCACCCAGGTTACCTGTGACTATAAGTTGAGTCTATATATGTTGCCACCTTGCAGTGACTCCCGGACAAGGGGTGCCCTGCACTATCACAGGTTCCCTTGCCGGATCGACCGTATCGCTAAGCCCCGCCTCCCATTTAAGGAACGGAGTGCATGAGGGGGATGGAAGAAGGAAAAGAAGAGGTCTTAGAGAGTAGGGACAGTCTCCCTACCACGCCACGTTTGGTCAGCCAATCAGAGCACCGCAGTAAATTTGCATGTATCACGCCACCGTGGGGCACCGCTGATTGGTCAATCCTGGACGTAGGCTCATGGGGAATAGTCTAAATTTTGGGGAGCCCCAATATATGATTTCCAGAGGCGTGATTGTTTCTCGTACAATCTGAGATGGTAATTGCACAGTCGCTATGACGGGTAAGGTCAATCACTAGGATTGAGTGTCCAATCACAACGAAGTTGCAGACTGCTCAACCATGCAGCAGAAAAGGCAAGTCCATGCAGCAGAAAAAAGGCAAGTTTTCACAGCTCCGGGTCCAGCAGTCCACTAAGGATGATGATGATGATGATGATGGAGAGAAGAGAGCAATTGGCTCAGGAAGGTGGAAGAGGGTGTAGGAGGAAGGTAAAGGTTAGGAAGTGGGAAATAAAGAGGGAGAGTGATAGCAGGTGGGCTGTCCACCTTGCGGGGACGGGGTTAAGTCTGCCATGTCAGCCTTTCAGGTCCACTATTGTACAGCAAGGGAAGGGAAGCCAAGCTAATCTAAGCTAAGGTAGTTTGTGGTGTTTGGGGAGGGGGGCCCTCCATGTCCTTTGAGTCTCTTGGTTTTCATTTCGTGTATATTAGTTCTGGTTCTGTGTTGTCATATGTTATGCTCTTTGGCCACCACTTGTGTGTTCTGGTAATGGCTTCTTGCATTAATTGTTGGAATATGGGGTCTTCTAGTTCTTGTAGTTTTTCCCATATTGCTAATGCTTGATTATGTGTTCTGATGTTGATTGTGGTTAGGTTATGTTCTGTGTGTAGCTCTCTGGAATTTTTTGTATATGGTGGTCTGAGTTTTGCTGCTCTTCTAAGGGCTACGTGTTGAACTGCTTGTATTTTGAGTTTATTCGATTTTGTTATATACGAATTGGGGGGATTCAGGTGTGGTCTGACTAGTGCTTTGTAAAGGTGTAGTTGGCAGAGTTTAATTTGCGGAATCTTCTGAGTTTGTAGTTAGTTGGACCTTGCTTTACAATTCTTTCTTAGCTGATATGTGGTAGTATGCGTTCATGTAATTTTTGAGGCCGAGATTTTCTCATTTTCTGCGTATGGAATGGTTTGATTATTGACCATGATTGGATAAGGTCTGGTTTTAGCTATATGAATTATAATAATAATAATAATAATAATAATAATAATAATAATAATAATAATAATAATAATAATAATAATAATAATAATAATAATAATAATAATAATAATAATAATAGTAGTAGTAGTAGTAGGATATTTAATATTAAGGTAAATAAATGGTGGCGAAGGTGAATGACTGGGGGAGGCTGGAGGCCGTTTAAAAAAAAAAAAAAAAAAAAAAGTAGTAGTAGTAGTAGTAATGGTAGGAGTAGTAATGCAACTCTTATGTATTAGGATATTTAATATTAAATTAAATAAATGGTGAAAGGAACATATGGCTATTAGAGGCTAGAGCCACGTTCAAAAAAAAAAAAAAAAAAGTAGTAGTAGTATTAGCAGTAGGTAATAAAATGGCGGCAAGGTGTGGCTTTTAGAGACTGAGGCCACATTTATACCTTTAAAAAAGTAGTAGTAGTAGTAGTAATAATAATAATAATAATAATAATAATTATAATAATAATAATAATAATTATAATAATAATAATAATAATAATAATTATAATAATAATAATAATAATAATAATAATAATAATAAAATAATAATAATAATAATTATAATAATAATAATAATAATAATAATTATAATAATAATAATAATAATAATAATAATAATAATAATAATAATAATAATTATAATAATAATAATAATTATAATAATAATAATAATAATAATAATAATAATAATAATAATAATAGCCGTAATAGTATTAACAGTAGTAATACTAATAGTAAAGCAGTAATAAAAAGTAATAAGAGTAATAATAATAGTAATAGCAGCAATGCTAGTAACACTGGATATTTTATATTTAAATTCAAACCTGCTCTTAATATTTGACATTACAATTACTGTAACTGAAATCCAGTAAATGTCGGTTTGCAGTCGTAGTCGGAGATTTAGACATACTACATAATTGGAGCCTTGCTGTACAATGAGTTAATCCTTGTATGATATAGGCCACTGGCCCTCAAGAGTTGGACTGCGCGGGCATTGTGGAGTAAAAGACCGTGGGCATCATGAGACAAGACCGTGGGCATCATAAGGTCAAGAACGTGACCATCATGAGTTAGGTCCGCATGGGCATCGAGCCAAGATCACGGGTATTGTGAGTCAAGACCTCGGGCATCATGGTAGGGCCGCGGGCATCATGAGTCAAGACCGCGGGCATCATGAGTCAGGACCACGGGCATCGTGGAATCAAGACCACCACGGGCATCATGAGTCAAAGGCCTCCAGGCATCGTGGAGTCAGGGCCATGGGTATCGTAAGCTAAAGACCACGGGTATTATGAGGTCAAGACCTCGGGCATCGTGAGTCAGGGCCATGGGTATCGTAAGCTGAACCACGGGTATTATGAGTCAAGACCTCCGGGCATCGTGAGTCAGGCCATGGGTATCGTAAGCTAAGACCACGGGTATTATGAGTCAAGACCTCGGGCATCGTGGAGTCAGGGGCCATGGGCATCGTAAGCTAAGACCACGGGTATTATGAGTCAAGACCTCGGGCATCGTGAGTCGGGGCCGCAGGCACAATAGTCAAAGTTGGGCATGTAGAGTCGGAGACCTGGGCATCATGGAGTCAGGACCTGGGCATCATGGAGTCAGGTTCTTATCAAGAGTCGGAAGCTTAATCTTAACTTTATCAATGAAGCTAGAGGTGTTCCCAGGTAATCTTCTCTAATGAATTCGTCCACCTGCTCCAATTTATAAAGTGAGGTTATCATAATTTAGACACTGCTGCTGCATGATTTGGGCATTGTTTTCATAATTTAGATGCAATATTGCATAATTTACACAGAGTGCATGATTCAAACAAACATGCATGATTTTGCGATACACCGTTCTTATTTTACACGCACTGACTCTTAGTCAGACACAGGGGACACAACCCTTCCACCACCCTAGTTTAACACACCACTCTCCCTCCTGGGCCCACCTCCATTTTCTCCCCTGCATATTTGAATTAGTTGAACAGTAGATCTACTGCTATTTGCGAGAGAGTGCGAGGGGGGCTCATGTCACCCCCTCAGGACAGCATTCTATGACTGGTACAGCAAAAGAAGGACATGATATAGTACGCTTTATAGCCCCTGTTGTAAAGTTATTTTGTTGGGATATAGTCGATCCATGACGACAAGTGTTTCCTCCCACCCATCAAATCCTCTTGTGTTATTTTTTTGGATTGAAAAAAATTCTTATTCACCCTATTCTTCCTCGTTACAAGAACATAAGAACATAAGAATTTAGAAATGGCAGGCCTATTGACCCATAATGGGCGATCCATTTACACCCAACCCCTATTGCTCATACATCCATCAACGCCTATGTTTGAAGCTGCAGCGTATTCGAGTTAATGATGAGTGTTTTTGGTAATGTGTTCACTCATCCACTACTCTGTTCCAAACCAATGTTTACCCTATTTAGCGCCTAATTTACATTTGTCAGAATTTAAAACCATTTTTTACGAAGTTCGCTACTGGTTGGATATAGTTTGAGTACCTTTGTTATATCCCCTTTATTTAGCCCTTCCATTTATACGTCTATCATATCGCCCCTCCTCTCTACGTCTCTCGAGGAGTGCAAATTAAGATGCTTTAACCTGTCTCTGTACTCGAGGTTCTAATGCGCCAGATTAATCTTGCCTAAATTTTTTTCTAAGGATTCTATATCCATTCTGTAATTACGGTGACCAGAATTGAACTGCGTAATCAAGTGAGGTCTCACAAGCGCAAGATATGTAGTTCAGGATAGCCTTTCTAATCTTAACCAACTAACACTCCTTTGCATGAACCTAAGTACTTTATTAGCCATCTTTCGAGCAAATACAAGATTCCTACTTATCATTACTAATAAATATTTTTCACATTCGGATTTGTCCTATATTATCGTTGTTCGTCTGATATCTGGTTTCTCTGTTTAAATTTCTAGACTAAGTACTTTACATTTGTCACATTGAATTTCATCTGCCATGGCCTAGACCATTCGGGCTTATTTTTTAAATCTTCCTGTAGTTTTGCGGTGTCTTCTGCGTCCAGATTTAATTACACGCCCATTTAGTGTCATCAGCAAATTTACTTATATTTGCTGTCTATGCAGATATCTATGTCGTTTATGTATATAATAAATAATAATGGTCCAATCGGATTTAGTGCCATTAATGCTCACTCACTGTCTTCTGCCTGTAACCACGCTCTCTAATCCATTTAGAATATCTACCCCCAATGCGTGAGCCTCCACTTTTCTTATTAGTCTTTCATAGAGGACTCTGTCAGAGGAAGCAAGGTCAAAAATACACCACATATCATAGTCGTGCCCCTCGTCACTAATAATTCTAATAGCTGAAAAAAAGAGTTAATAGATTAGTTAGACATAAACGCCCGCTTGTGAAGCCATGTTGGGGAATTATTGATCAACTTGTGTTCTCCTCCAGGTGATTTCGAATAGAGTTTGAAATTGTGCTTCAATATTTGCTTGCAATTGATGTTAAGCTGATTGCAGTAGTTAGAGTATAGTGATCTATCTCCTTCTTGAAAATCGGTATTATGTTCGTTATCCTCCAGGATTTTTGAGTATTACACCCATTTTTAGAACATGTTAAACTGTAATTTTGCTAAGGGCATACTAAAGCTCTTCCTGACATTCGCCCTTTAATACTCTGGCAAATATCTCATCGGGACCTGGCAACTTATTAGGATTTAACTTGTCTATTTGCCTACTAATGTCGTTACTAGTCACTACTATCTCGCTTAATCTATTTTCTTCATTATCTCTGTACAAGTAGAATCGTCGCCCTCCTGTCGGCTCATCCACTTCAAACAACAGTAGGATTTCACCCTCCAGGAAGCTGCACATTGTATCTCCCCTCTTCAGTCCACCTAAACTTCTTCCTTCCATCAATAGTTCATTAACGGTGTATGTGCTGTAAGTTCCCCCATGTTTTTTCACTACAACTTAGTACAGCAAAGTATATTTTTTCGCATTAAACTGTTATTATTTTGTTATAATGTTACTACATATGCACTACCCACCATCACTACATATAACATCATCCAAAAGCTCATCACTACATATAACACCATCCATCATCACTATAACACCATCCATCATCACTACATATAACACCAACCATCATTACGACATATAACATCTATCACCACTACATATAACACCATCCATCATCACTACATATCTTTTCCTCATCATCACTATATATAACACCACCCATCTGTCACTACATATAACTACATCCATCATCACTGCATATAACCGTCATCCATCATCACTACATATAACACCATCCATCATCTCTTCCATATAACACCATTCATCATCACTACAGATCGGTAAAATGGTTCCCCGAGATTCTCGTGCGGACACACACTCAAATAGACATACTTCATTGTTTTTATATAGATGAATTGTCTGATCATCACTAAAAATATACTACCCATCATCACTACATATAACAACATCCATCATCACTACATAACATCATCCATCATCACCACACATAACATCATCCATCATCACTACATATAACAACATCCATCATCACTACATATAACATCATCATCCATCATCACTACATATAACACCATCCATCATCATCACTACATATAACACTATCCATCATCACTACAGATCGGTATTCAATGTTCCTGAGTAATAAGTTCAATATACAGGAGCGAACACAAACACCTGTATATAGATTTTGTAGGTTCTATTTACTGGATAAGAGAATGTGTACACACAAAGGGAGTAGTGCTCTCCGACCTGTCACTGGTCCTTTGCTCTGTTTGTATGGCAAGTGATACGTGTAGCAACTTCCATACGTCGCCAGGCACAGTAATTAAGCATGTGGGACATGGTAATTACATTGCCACACGCTGCTAGCTAGGCTGAATAAATAATACATAAATGGAGCACATACATAATATACATAGCATAATATAAATACGGCATACAGAATATACATACCTCTATCCCCCTATACGCTCATAGCAAAGTCTTGGCGGACCGCCTCTTTGGATCCGTTCTACAGGCGTCGAGGACTAGATCACTGGGAAGAGTGGGACTCCAACACTGGTGGCAGGGGTCAGCAGAGGCATTGTTACAGGGGCGGAGAAAACGGCGGTTCCTCCACCACACACGACCTGGAGTAACGGCACCTGGTAGTCCGTGACCTGCGAGACCCATGACTCGCCTACTTTGTCCCTACAGCAGCCAGGGAGGTCGAGGTCCTGAACACGCGGGTGACACTCTTAACCTGGGGAGAGAACAGGCGTGGTCGTCGTAGCGGGCGACGGCGTCCTGAACACGTTCGGCGGCTCGGCGATCACAATCCTCTGTCTTGGCCTGCCACTCCTTGGAGAGAAGGATTGAGGTGAGCAGGGACAGGGCGTCCGGTGTAGTTCGGTGTGTTGCGGAGTTCCAAAGAAGGCCAAAGTCAGAAAGGCCTCGCAGTCAATGTTCCCAGAAGTGGCCACCTTAAGGGATAGAGGTGCTTCAGGGATTTGACCAGCAACCTCAGCGTGTACCCGTTGGACTGCGGGTAATGGGGCGATGACAACACATGCCCGGACTCCCCATCGGTCAGAACGCCGAAGTCAGCAGCGAACTGGGGCCTCCGTCGGTTCGCAGGCGTACAGGAACGCCCACGTCACGGAAGTAGTGGCGGAACTTGCTGATGGTGGCGGCAGACGTCGTGTCATTACCGCACTTGATGACAACCGGCCAGCAGCCAGACGGTCGGCGATAACAGGGGACTTTCCTGACACAGAGAAAAGTCGGCCCGACGCCTGGCAGACTCAAGGGGCGGGTGGGGTTGTCGTCACTCATAAAGGAGTTCCTGCTGCTGGCTGGGTTATGTAATACGTGGCGGGGCTTACCTGGACAGCATTGGAATGTCGGGGGTCGATGCCAGGCCGGAACACAGTCTGTCTTGCACGTCGTTTGGTGGCCTCAGCTCCACGGTGACTGTCGTGAAGGCGAGCCAAGAACGAACTGTGTTCGGCCTGGCATCGACCCCGACATCTCCAATGTAATTACCATGTCCCACATGCTTAATTAATGTGCCTGGCGACGTATGGAAGCTGCTAATGTATCACTTGCCATACGTCGTCTATAGAGCAGTTGACCAGTGGACAGGTCGGAGAGCACTACTCCCTTTGTGTACATATCTCTTATCCAGTAAATAGAACCTACAAAATCTATACAGGTGTTTGTGTTCGCTCCTGTATATTGAACTTATTACCTAGAACATTGAACACCGATCTGTAGTGATGATGGATAGTGTTATATGTAGTGATGATGATGGATGGTGTTATATGTAGTGATGATGGATGATGATGTTATATGTAGTGATGATGGATGTTGTTATATGTAGTGATGATGGATGATGTTATGTGTGGTGATGATGGATGATGTTATATGTAGTGATGATGGATGTTGTTATATGTAGTGATGATGGGTAGTGTTATTTTTAGTGATGATCAGACAATCTATCTATATAAAACAATGAAGTATGTCTATTTGAGTGTGTGTCCGCACGAGAATCTCGGGAACTACTTTACCGATCTGTAGTGATGATGAATGGTGTTATATGTAGTGATGATGGATGGTGTTATATGTAGTGATGATGGATGACGTTATATGCAGTGATGATGGATGTAGTTATATGTAGTGATGATGGGTGGTGTTATATATAGTGATGATGGATGGTGTTATATGTAGTGATGATGGATGGTGTTATATGTAGTGGTGATGGATGATGTTATATGTCGTAATGATGGTTGGTGTTATATGTAGTGATGATGGATGGTGTTATATGTAGTGATGATGGATGGTGTTATATGTAGTGATGATGGATGATGTTATATGTAGTGATGGTGGGTAGTGTAATATGTAGTAATGATTATACAATAAAATAATAACAGTTTAATGCGAAAAAAATATACTTTGCTGTACCGTTGTAGTGAAAACATGGTGGAACTTACAGTACATACACCGTTAATGAACTATTGATGGAAGAAGAAGTTTAGTGGACTGAAGAGTGAGACAATGTGCAGCCTCCCGGAGGGTGGCGTCCTACCGTTGCCTAGCGGATGAGCCGACAGGAGGGCGACGATTCTACTTGTACAGAGATAATGAAGAAAATAGATTAAGCGAGATAGTAGTGACTAGTAACGACATTAGTAGGCAAATAGACAAGTTAAATCCTAATAAGTTGCCAGGTCCCGATGAGATATTTGCCAGAGTATTAAAGGAATGTCAGGAAGAGCTTAGTATGCCCTTAGCAAAATTGTTTAACATGTTCTTAAAAATGGGTGTAATACCAAAATCCTGGAGGATAACGAACATAATACCGATTTTCAAGAAGGGAGATAGATCACTATACTCTAACTACCGTGCAATCAGCTTAACATCAATTGCAAGCAAATTAGTTGAAGCAATAATTTCAAACTCTATTCGAAATCACCTGGAGAACACAAGTTGATCAATAATTCCCAACATGGCTTCACAAGCGGGCGTTTATGTCTAACTAATCTATTAACTTTCTTTTCAGCTATTTTCGAATTAGTGGACGAGGGGCACGACTATGATGTGGTGTATTTTGACCTTAGTAAAGCCTTCGACAGAGTCCCCCATGAAAGACTAATAAGAAAAGTGGAGGCTCACGGCATTGGGGTAGATATTCTAAAATGGATTAGAGCGTGGTTACAGGGCAGAAGACAGTGAGTGAGCATTAATGGCACTAAATCCGATTGGACCATTATTATTTATTATATACATAAACGACATAGATATCTGCATAGACAGCAACATAAGTAAATTTGCTGATGACACTAAAATGGGGCGTGTAATTAAATCTGACGAAGACACCGCAAAACTACAGGAAGATTTAAAAAATAAAATTCGAATGGTCTGAAATATGGCAGATGAAATTCAATGTGGACAAATGTAAAGTACTTAGTCTAGGAAATTTAAACAGAGAAACCAGATATCAGACGAACAACGATAATATAGACAAATCCGAATGTGAAAAATATTTATTAGTAATGATAAGTAGGAATCTTGTATTTGCTCGAAAGATGGCTAATAAAGTACTTAGGTTCATGCAAAGGAGTGTTAGTTACAAGATTAGAAAGGCCATCCTGAAACTATATCTTGCGCTTGTGAGACCTCACTTGGATTACGCAGTTCAATTCTGGTCACCGTAATTACAGAATGGATATAGAATCCTTAGAAAAAATTTAGAGAATGGCAAGACTAATCTGGCGCATTAGGAACCTCGAGTACAGAGACAGGTTAAAGCATCTTAATTTGCACTCCCTCGAGAGACGTAGAGTGAGGGGCGATATGATAGACGTGTATAAATGGAAGGGCTAAACAAAGGGGATATAACAAAGGTACTCAAACTATATCCAACCAGTAGCGAACTCGTAAAAATGGTTTTAAATTTGACAAATGTAAATTTAGGCGCTAAATAGGTAAACATTGGTTTGGAAATAGAGTAGTGGATGAGTGGAACACATTACCAAACATCATCATTAACTCGAATACGCTGGGTAGCTTCAAACATAGGTTGGATGGATGTATGAGCAATAGGGGTTGGGTGTAAATGGGACTGCCCATTATGGGTCAATAGGCTCGCTACAGTTTCTTAAATTCTTATGTTCTTATGTTCTTGTAACGAGGAAGAATAGGTGAATAAGAATTTTTTTTCAATCCAAAAAAATAACACAAGAGGATTTGATGGGTGGGAGGGAAACACTTGTCGTCATGGATCGATCATATCCTAACAAAATAACTTTACAACAGGCTATAAAGCGTACTATATCATGTCCTTCTTTGCTGTACCAGTCATAGAATGCTGTCCCTGAGGGGTGACATGAGCCCCTCGCACCCCCCGCAAATAGCAGCAGATCTACTGTTCAACTAATTCAAATATGCAGGGGAGAAATGGAGGTGGCCCAGGAGAGGGAGAGTGGTGTGTTAAACTAGGGTGGTGGAAGGGGTTGTGTCCCTGTGTCTGGACTAAGAGTCAGTGCGTGTAAAATAAGGAACGGTGTATCAAAATCATGCATGTTTGTTTGAATCATGCACTCTTGTGTAAATTATGCAATATTGTATCTAAATTATGAAACAATGCCCAAATCATGCAGCAGTGTCTAAATTAAGGATAATCACTTTATAAATTGGAGCAGGTGGACGAATTCATTAGTGAGGATTACCTGGGAACAATTTAGCTTCATTGATGGGGGTTAAGATTAAGCCTGACTCTTGATGCCAACAGTCCTGACTCATGATGCCCAGGTCCTGACTCATGATGCCCAGGTCCTGACTCATGATGCCCGTGGTCTTGACTCATTGTGCCCGCGGCCCTGACTCACGATGCCCGAGGTCTTGACTCATAATACCCGTGGTCTTAGCTTACGATGCCCATGGCCCTGACTCACGATGCCCGAGGTCTTGACTCATAATACCCGTGGTCTTAGCTTACGATACCCATGGCCCTGACTCACGATGCCCGAGGTCTTGACTCATAATACCCGTGGTCTTAGCTTACGATACCCATGGCCCTGACTCACGATGCCCGAGGCCTTGACTCATGATGCCCGTGGTGGTCTTGATTCACGATGCCCGTGGTCCTGACTCATGATGCCCGCGGTCTTGACTCATGATGCCCGCGGCCCCTACTCATGATGCCCGAGGTCTTGACTCACAATACCCGTGATCTTGGCTCACGATGCCCATGGACCTAACTCATGATGGTCACGTTCTTGACTCATGATGCCCACGGTCTTGTCTCATGATGCCCACGGTCTTTACCCACAATGCCCGCAGTCCAACTCTTGAGGGCCAGTGGTCTATATCATACAAGGATTAAATCATTGTACAGTGTCTAAATTATGTAGCAGTGTCTAAACTCCGACTACGACTGCAAACCGACATTTACTGGATTTTCATAGTTACAGTAATTAGGTCAAGTGTCAACACAGAGCAGGTTTGAGTCACTTAATGTCGAGATTTTGTCAGGCAATTAAATATAAAATATCCAGTGTTACTAGCATTGCTGCTATTACTATTATTATTACTCTTATTACTTTTATTACTGCTTTACTATTAGCATTACTACTGTTAATACTATTATTACGGCTATTATTATTATTATTATTATTATTATTATTATTATTATTATTATTATAATTATTATTATTATTATAATTATTATTATTATTATTATTATTATTATTATTATTATTATTATTATAATTATTATTATTATTATTATTATTATTATAATTATTATTATTATTATTATTATTATTATTATTATTATTATTATTATTATAATTATTATTATTATTATTATTATTATAATTATTATTATTATTATTATTATAATTATTATTATTATTATTATTATTATTATTACTACTACTACTACTACTTTTTTTTAAAGGTATAAACGTGGCCTCCAGTCTCCCCCAAAAGCCACACCTTTGCCGCAATTTTATTACCTACTGCTACTACTACTACTACTTTTTTTTTTTTTTGAAAGTGGCCTCCAGCCTCCCCCAATAGCCACACCTTCGCCGCCATTTATTTACCTTAATATTAAATATCCTAATACATAAGAAGCTAATACTACTCCCTACTATCATTACCACTACTACTACTACATTTAAACGTGTGGGCCTAGCTCCCCTAATAGCTACATACCTTCGCTAATTATTTATTTACCTTAATATTAAATATCCTACTACTACTACTACTACTACTACTACTACTACTACTATTATTATTATTATTATTATTATTATTATTATTATTATTATTATTATTATTATTATTATTATTATTATTATTATTATTATTATTATTATAATTCATATAGCTAAAACCAGACCTTATCCAATCATGGTCAACAATCAAACCATTCCATACGCAGAAAATGAGAAAATCCTCGGCCTCAAAATTACAAGGAACGGCATACTACCACATATCACAGAAAGAATTGTAAAAGCCAAGGTCCAACTAACTAAACTCAGAAGATTCCGCAAATTAAACTCCAATATACAACTACACCTTTACAAAGCACTAGTCAGACCACACCTGGAATATCCCCCAATTCCACTC
>NW_024753828.1:1454792-1534405 GCF_018991925.1 Homarus americanus | reverse complement strand
CACACACACACACAACCACACACACACACACAACCACACACAACCACACACACACACCACACACACACACACACACACACACACACACACACACACACACACACACACCACACACACACACACACACACACACACACACACCACACACACACACACACACACACACACACACACACACACACACACACACACACACACACATACACACACACACACACACACACACACACACACACACACACACACACACACACACACACACACACACACACACACACACACACACACACACACACACACACACACACACACACACACCACACACACACACACACACACACACACACACACATACACACACACACACACACACACACACACACACACACACACACACACACACACACACCGAAGTAATGATAGTTTTACACAAATACTTTACTATGAGTCTATACAGAGTGAGATATCCCTCCTCTTGAAGTGCTACACATGTCTTTCACCACCTCATTGTATTCGTCATCACCTCTTTCATATTATAGCTTAGAGGTGAAAATAAATAAACGTGACAGCAAACCTCACCATACCTCCCTTCTTTATAGTCTTATCATCCCCCCCCCAACCACCCATTACCAGCCATTAACGATCATTATCATTCATATAGTATACCCTGGACTAGCCTTTAACGACTATCTCTTTACTAGAACACTGTGGGGGTTTTGGAGTTGAAAGCCCACAGTTCTCTCTACTCTCTCTCTCCTCCCCTCTCTCCCCCTCTCCTCCTCTCCCCCTCTCCCCCCAATTTGTAACTCATTTACTTAACTGACATAAGCAAATTTTTTTAATAATATTTTTTGTGTGTGTTTAATACTCCATCTCGTTCTTCTGTTCACGACTAAAAACAATTAGTCACAGAATTTACGTGGAGTTGGAGTACAGAGGGCAGAAGAGGAGAGAGGTGGAGGAGAGGGGGGTATCATTTAGCTCCTTATAGAATTGTGTATGTATGTAATGTACTGTAAGTTAATCCGGGTATTGAAGTAGTTGACCAGCCGTGACTCGCTCCCAAGGTAATCGTCTTTTACGTCTCCCTTAAAGACTCTGAAACAGCAGTAGTGATTTCATTTTTTTTAAGCTTTTGTAAGAGTCCTTTTGTCAGGTCTTGTCCATTATATATAGGTGTGTGTGTGTGTGTGTGTGTGTGTGTGTGTGTGTGTGTGTGTGTGTGTGTGTGTGTGTGTGTGGTCGATTTCTACAGTTTTCCTTCCATCATTATTCCTCTTTTATCCTCCTCTTTATCCACACACACACATATATTTCAGTTTATTACATATTACAGTCATGGGCGATACAGTCATGGGTGTTTATACAGTTAAATACGGTCATTACAGTTACATGATAGATTCTGTAGAGAGACTTAAGGAATTTTTGTCTAATTTTTGTAGTTTTCTTGTACTTGTGTGTCGTCTGTATATATTTTTTGCAGTTATCGAGAATTTTGTTTGAAGTCTTATGTGTAGGTTAGGTTTGGTTAGGTTAGGTTTGGTTAGGTTTGGTTAGGTTAGGTTAGGTTAGGTTAGGTTAGGTTTTGGTTAGGTTAGGTTTTGGTTAGGTTAGGGTTTGGTTAGCTTAGGTTACTGGGATTGTGTGTTTGCGTTTTTTAAGAGGGATTTTAGTTCACCTGAAGATTAGACACTCCTAGCTTAGTTCACCTGAGGATTAAACACCCTAACACAACCCTCGGGAAATTGTGCTAGGTTAGGTTAGGTTAGGTTAGGTTAGGTTAGCATAATGGTGTCTAATCTTTTAAGTGTACAAAGTTGTTTACAAACCTGACCAACGTATTAAGAGTCTTATATGTTTAGATTGGCATTATTATTATTATTATTATTATTATTATTATTATATAAGTCTTCGCAAGTCTTCCTCTCTCCTCCTCTTCCTCCTCCATCCACCCTCTTCCCATTTTCTATAACACATTGACATTAAATTTTACAAGTCTTCCGAAGTTCCCCCCCTCTCTCTCTCTCTCCTCCTCTTCCCGTTTTCTTTAGCGAGTATGATATTATAATGAGGTGGTTTGAGGACAGTAACTTCCTTCTTTGTTAACTCAAGATCATTAACGACTTAGCGAATACCATTAGGGTCTTGTCTTGCTGTATGTAGAGTCTTATGGGGTCTGTATGCAGAGTCTATGGGGTCTTGTCTTACTGTATGTAGAGTCTTGGTGGTACAGAGAACATATACAAAAAGACCCAGGTTTTGTTTACTTTTGTTTGTTATCCTAAGAAAAAAACTTGGGGGAAAGAGGAGGGGAGGTGGTTGTGTGGAGGGGGAGGTTGCTTGTGTTTGGGGGGAGTTGTTTGTGACGGGAAGGGTTGTGTGTTGTGTGTGAGTCAAGGGTTGTGTGTGTGTGTGTATGCGGGGTTGTGTGTGTATGTGTCACCCTCACTCACCACCACCCACATCTCAGGTTAGCGTCAAACTACCCACCACCCACCACTTGAAGGAAGAATAAGAAACACAAAACGACGAAAAAAGAAGTAAAGTCTGCCTCTAAACCCGTGTGTAATTTCTAGGATAAACTTTAGTAATTATCTGGTAAGGAGTGGGGGCTCTGAGTTGGCTACTTCAGGAGTCGCCATTAAATTAATCCCTCAGGCTAATAAAGTTGATCTTGCACGACTCTGCCCCGACACACTCCACACCACTAACTGTTACTACTGCTATTACTGCTACTACTACTACCATTTACTATTTTTTTTATTTTTTTTTTTTTTAAAGTGGCCTCCAGCCTCCCCAATAAGCAACACCTTCGCCACCATTTATTTACCTTAATATTAAATATCCTAATACATAAGAAACTATCCTATCTGTGTTAATTAGTTGAGCCGCACATCCATGCGGCATTCAGTGACTGTAGCCCTCATAGTCGATATCTGCAGCGGTTGTCGGAGTAGGGCAGAAGCTCTCGTTCTGAGGCAGAGCAAAGCCGACTGAAGGAGAGAGAAGGACAGTGACATCTCATCCAGGCTGCATAACTTGGGCTGCTGTTTGTTCGGAGATCAGCTCCGCGAGTCTGGCGTAGAAACATCTTGCACTTGGGCCCATCCCATCAGAGGTTGTGAACACTAGAGGAGTGAAGCTGCCTGATCAACATTTTGAATTCTCCATATGCCCTTCCTCTTGTCGCTCTCGTTCCTCCTATGCAGCATCGAGAGCCAGGTTACATGAGACAACGGCCATGGGATAAAAATCCTGATGTCGAAAAAGCTCGCTGTCCCGGCGTCCAGAATCTCTCGAGCACTGACGTCCACACGGGCTTGTTAGATGTGTTTAGTCCCTGTGTTGGAAGATCTCGCCATCCAGGGAGGGTCAGTTCTACCATGACGTCCCGCAGATTTCCTATATTTGCCAGAGATCCTCACTCGTCATGCCCTCATGCATATAGACCCCCTTCTGAAACCATGGCGTGATCGCCATCATGGAAGCGCCACATGCTGGGAGGGCAACCATCTATCAACAGTACCTTAGAGCAATGGCATCTGTAAATTCTTTTTGTTAAGGCTGAAACCATTTGCCCTATCAAACGTAGTTAGCAGTTCGAGCCCACCTCCCGCTATAGCTACTTTTTTGTCAAATTTTTCTGGAACCAGCAGCAGTTGCAGTTATTATTCTACGACCTCTGACACTTCATAATCACACAACCTGACTACTACTACTACTACTACATACTCTTCCACGACCCACCGATACTATACTTCACAATCACGACCCACTACTACTACTACCTCACTACCCCCAAACTATTACTACACACCCCCCAAACTACCACTACTACCACCCAAACTACCACACACACCCCCTTACACCTGTTAAACTACTCTCTCAGTTAACCTAACCCAACCTAAACCAGCGTTAACTATAGATCTTTCTCCTCCATTGACATACACGGTTAAAGGGAAAGGAGGGGTGGAGGGGTTAAGGAAGGGGAGGGTGTTAGGGGAGGGAGAGGTTGAGGGAAGGAGGTAGTTAAGGGGAGGGAGGAGTTAAGGGAGAGGAGTTAAAGGGAGAGAGGAGGTTAAGGGGAAGAAGGGTTAAGGGGAGGGAGGAGTAAGGAGGGAGTTAAGGGAGAGGAGAAAGGGGAGAGGTTTAGGAGGGGGTAGGGAAGACGTTAACAGTTGTGACAGGTGTGGTTAACGCCTCCTTCAAGACTTATCTATCTATAAACACTCGTTCACCATAGACCGTTATTAGTTACCAGTAGACATAAGAGTTAATGCACCACTTTTGATGTCCTCCACTTTTCCTGCTCCCTGTGAGGTCATCAAATATTATTACTCTGTTTGACCCTCAGTTGTTTCAAATTACCGTTGAGCACTGATAGGCCTATTACATACATTGCCATTGCAACGGGAAGTCCCCTGTGTTGTTCTCTCAGTCGACTGCAGGATGGTATCACCTCAGAGCCTTGTTGTTTTACTATGTAGAGGTCTGATGGATTTTATACGAATTTTCAACATACATCAAAGCTAGGACACTTGATCTTGATAAACAGCAGTGCCGCCTTGCGGTTAAGTATGTTGAATGCGCTTGAAGTATCTAACAGAGAACGGCTCACAATCACGCTGCCTGAATATCACCCCATGGCGAATGGCCTGCCTCCTACCAGCCTGGTGGCCATCACACACTTGTAGGTTCTGCTGCTGCCCCTGACATCGTCCTTACCACTTCCATTATGCACTTTCCGATAATCCGCCTCAGCACTTCCCCACCCCCAGGTCTACATCCTGCTTCCAGAGAATAGCGGCAGGCCGTCAGGGCCTGGAGATGATGGTAAGGCAGGATGTTTTCTTGTAAGGGCGGCAATGGCAGCAGAGGATCGCTGTTACAGGGCCAAACTTGTTTGTGCTGGAGGATGACTCTCCAACCGTTTGCAGAATCCAGACCTGAAGGGCCGTCTTCCACGAAGCTCATGCTTTTTCACACCCATCTCCTGTTATTTTCGAAATAAGGGACGGAAGCATTTTTGGTGGGGATATAGTCACCATGGTTTGCTGATGTCGCAACTTCCCACTTCTGCAGGGATGTTTCTTCTGTAGGTTGCAAGTCAGTTTGTTTTTGGTAGATCATCTCACGGAAGATCTTGGAGAGAGATCTTACCGCAGAGACACTTTCCCACACGCATTTTGTTCCAAATTTTCTTTTCACGCCATCGTGTTTTGCTTTCCGGTCACCCGTAGATTTTAATCTCCGTGTTCTTGGTTTACAGAGATCATCTAGTTCCAGTCTGCTACATTGTCGATCTTCTCTATTGGGCTGCCACATTTTCTTTGTGCTTAGCCTTGTGTGTCCTCTGGCCAAAGTCAGGATGTATTACGTTGCATTTGGGGTATTAGGGTGAGGAAGTATCTGGAGGTAATCATTTGCGAAGAAAGTCATCTCCTTTAATCATTTTCAGGCCGACACTGGGTGGTTCAAAGGTTAGCCGACGACCACTTGGAGCAATTTCTTGAGTAGGTTTGACCCATATTTGCATTTTCCATCGACATGCCTTTCCACTGAGGCGGCAGTCTCTCATTCTCCACCTGGACACCTGCTACTGAGGGAGCAGCAGTTATTAGTACTACATTTCGCTGGAGAACTCATCAGCTATCATTTCGATATCATCGGGTGGTTGGGTCCGGCGATATCAATGGCCGCCAGTTTTGGCTCCCTGCCACGTGGGTTCCACGCACGTCTAGCTTCCTGCAATCCACACATGATCGATTGTTTTCGACAAACATGTTTGTAGTTTTGGTTCGCTAGCACAGACGCAGATCGTTGCCAGGCATATGATTCAGCAATCTTTGGCGACAGATATTTCCGCTTCCTGACTTTCACATAAATGATAATGGAATAGAAGAACCAGATCTTATGTATGAGGCATAGTGACGGCCTGGCTGTAAGGGCATGCGCGCGCGTGTGGTTGTGTCGGGCACCCCCCATGTTGGCGATAATCCACACATGAGAATAATCCACTGGGAGCAAGAATTGTCACACCTAACACTTGATTATGTCACTTTGGTAGAGATAGCCACCATTTCTATGGTCTCGCTGATGTAACATTAGTTATATATACTCACTTGGTCAGCCGACACTACATGGAGTGGCCGTTACTTGAGGCGACTGAAAGCGCGAGGCACTCGGCCCCATAGGGGCGAGAGTCGCCATGCCACCCTTGCTAGGGTAGGCCTATCGACACACTGGCACTGACACTTGGCAACTCCAGCCACCCACCATTCAAACACTCACAGGCTTACTTGAAGATCGCCGGTGAACACGGGCAATATTTGCGTTTAATGTCGTAAGGAATGAGAAGAGCCGTCGGCGATGATGCTCAAGGTGACATCCAATGTTCATCGACACACTGTGAAATTCTCGCTCCCACAAACTGAGTATATCCCCACCAATAACACTTTAAATCAGGGAAGGCACCCCAACACACCCACGCCGCCGCCTGGACTACAACTACTACTACTACTACTACTACTACTACTAATACTACTGTTACAACAACTACTACTACTAATACTACTGTTACAACTTTTTTTTTTTTTTTTTTTTTTAACGTGGCCTCCAGCCTCCCCCAATAGCCACACCTTCGCCACCATTTATTTACGTTAATATTAAATATCCTAATACATAAGAAGCTATCCTATCTGTGTTAAATTAGTTAAGCCGCAGATCTATGCGGCATTCAGTGACTGTAGCCTCATAGTCAATATCTGCAGCAGTTGTCGGAGTAGGGGCAGAAGCTCTCGTTCCCCTGAGGCAGAGCAAAGCCGACCGAAGGAGAGAGAAAGACAGTCGACATCTCATCCAGGCTGTGACATAACTTCTGGGCTGCTGCTTCTGTTCGGAGATCAACTCCGCGAGTCTGGCGTAGAAACATCTTGCACTTGGGCCCATCCCACCAGAGGTTGTGAACACTAGAGGAGTGAAGCTGCCTTGATCAACATTTTGAATTCTCTCCCCATATGCCCTTCTCTTGTCGTTCTCGTTCCTCCTATGTGCAGCATCGAGAGCTAGGTTACGGTGACAAGCGGCCATGGGATCAAAAATCCTGATGTCGAAGAAAGCTCGCTGTCCCCACGTCCAGAATCCTCGAGCACTGACGTCCACACGGGCTTCGTTAGATGTGTTTGAAGTCCTGTGTTGGAAGATCTCGCCATCCAGTGGAAGGAGGGTCGGTTCTACCATGACGTCCCGGCAGATTTCCTTCAACATATTTGCTGTGAGATCCCTTACCTCGTCATGCCTCATGTATATGAAGCCCCCCTTCTTGCAGACCATGGCGTGATCGCCATCATAGGAAGAGCCACACACGCATTGGGAGGGCAAACCATCTACTGGCCAACCGTACCTTAGAGCATGTGGTGGTGGACTGTAAATTAACAGCAAAATGTTGAGCCACCATTTGGTAACGTAGTTAGCCAGTTCGAGGTGCCCACTCTGCGCCAGCTATTTCTTTTTTTGTCAATTTTCGAACCAGCAGCAAGAAGTTGCTGCACATGTCATTTAAGAAAAGCGTTGATCTGTTGTAATGACTATTATAAAATGGGTGAGGTCGTGAGCTTATGAATTTTGATGTTCAGAGTCATTTCCTGGATTGTTATTCCATCCTCCAGTCTTGGTGGAAGTAAGAAGTGTTTCTTTCATTAGTTGTCGGTGTTTCTACCAGTTTGGGAATGAATCTATTAATTGATTGCTTTTCCAAAGGGGAGGAGGGGTCGATCTGTGATGGTACGACTGTGTAGTCTCCAACGATGCTTGACTCCATGTAATGCTGTGCATGCATGTGCCTGTAGCACCGAGAGAGCATGGATTTCACACCTACCTATCTACTTCTTTCCCTACGTACTGGGTCTTGAAGTCCGTAGTGCCAAATACTGCGCCTAGACAAGTCTTTGGTCCTAGTTATTTCTGACCTCACTTCGCTGAAAACCTCCACAGCCCGATCATAATGATCTACCACGATGAGGAAGGGATTTACAAGTGTTAGGTGGTAATTTATATGTGACCTCATGATGTTACTTCAGGTCCCACCACTTTTGATGTCTCCACTTTTCCTGCTCCTGTGAGGTCATCAGCATATGCCACTTGTTTGACCCTCAGTTACTTATATACTTATTTCTTTGTTGAGCACTGATAGGCCTATTGCATACATTGCCATTGCAACGGGGTCTCTGTGTTGTTCCCCTTGGTCGACTGTGGATGGTATCACCAGAGAGTCTTTGTTGTTTACTTGCGTGTTGAGGCCTGAAGGATTCCTATACGAATTTTCACATACACGCAAGCCAGACACTTGATCTTGATACAGTGGCTTTGTGTTGGGCATGTTGAATGCGTTTACATCCACCAGAAGAACGGGCTCTACAATCACGCTGCTCAAATATCAACTTATGGCGTGAATGGCCGCCTCCCACCAGCCTGGTGGCCAGGACACACTTGTAGGTTCCTGCTGCTGTCTCTGATACATCATTCTTTACCACCCATTATGCACTTTCTCCGATAATCCGCCCCAGTACTTCCCCACCCCCATAGGTCTGCATCCTGGATTTCTTTCCAGAGAATAAGGCAATATCAGAGCCTGGAGATGATGGCAAGAGATGCAAGCTTTTGCAAGGGGTGGCAAATGTAGAGTTCGCTTGCTACAGGGCCAAACTTGTCAGTGCTGAGGATGACTCTCCAACCGTTCGCATCCAGACCTGAAGGGCCGGCACCTCCTCGAGTCTTCAGTGCCTTTTTCCACACCATCTCTCCTGTTATTTTCTCGAACAGGACAACATTTGGTGGGATATAGTCACCCTGGAACCTGATGCCTTCATCTTCACTTGCAGGGGGATGTTTCTTTTTCAATAGTTTTAATGTCGCACTGTTTATTGGCATCACTCCACCGGAGGATTCATGTGTTAGAGATCTTACCGCGAGAGACACTTTTTCCACACGCATTTTGTTTCCAAATTTTCTTGCCACGTCATCGGTGTTTTGCTTTCCGTCACCCGTAGATTTTAGTCTCTCCTGCAGTGTTCTTGCTTCACATAGGAGATCATCTAGGGCCCCAGTCCGCCACATTGTCGACCTTCTCTTCATTGCTGCCACATTTTCTTTGTGCTTAGCCTTTGTGTATGTCCTCTGACAAAATAGATGTGGTATTATTGCCAGTATTTGAAGAGCTAGGGGGGCGAGGAAGCGGTCCTGAGTGTAATCAGTCATGAAGAAAGTCATCTCCCGAATCATTTCTTTGGTGGCCGCACACTTGGGTGGTTCAAATAAGTTAGCGGGCGACCACTTGACAATTTCTGAATAGGTTTCTTTGACCCATACGCCTGCATTTTCATCGACATGCCTTTCCACTGAGGCGGCAGTCTCTCATTCTCCTCCTGGACACCTGCTACTGAGGGAGCAGCATTTATTAGTACTACATTTTCGGGTTGAGTAGACTCACTGCTATCATTTGGGATATCATCGGGTGGTTGGGTCCCGGCGATATCCACTGTGGCCGCCTGTGTCGGCTCCCTGCCACGTGGGTTCCGACACTGGTCTAGCTTCCTGCAATCCACACATGATCGATTGTTTCTCGCACAAAACCAATTTGTGCAGTTTTGGTTCGGGCTAGCACAGACGCAGCAAAGACTGTTGCCAGGCATAGTGACCAGCAACTCGGGCGACAGATATTTCCGCCTCCGACCTCTGCTATTGGGCCAATATGGACGAAGGAACTAGATCTTATGCGTATGAGGCACAGGGGTGACAGCCTGGCCTTCGATGTCCGAGTAGTAAGGGCATACGCTCGCGTGTGGTTGTGTCGGGCACCCCCCATGTGGGCGATAATCCACACATGAGAATAATCCACTGGGAGCAAAAATTGTCACACCTAACACTTGATTATGTCACTTTGGTAGAGATAGCCACCGTTTCTATGGTCTCGCTGATGTAACATTAGTTATATATACTCACTGGGTCAGCCGACACTACATGGAATGGCCGTTACTTGAGGCACTTGGCCCCATAGGGGCGAGAGTCGCGATGCCACCCT
Organism: Homarus americanus; assembly: GCF_018991925.1. Classification (NCBI taxonomy): domain Eukaryota; kingdom Metazoa; phylum Arthropoda; class Malacostraca; order Decapoda; family Nephropidae; genus Homarus; species Homarus americanus. Next base: position 1,524,327 of record NW_024753828.1, on the reverse strand, counting down.
TGCTAGGGTAGGCCTATCGACACACTGGCACTGACACTTGGCAACTCCAGCCACCCACCATTCAAACACTCACCGGCTTACTTGAAGATCGCCGGTGAACACGAGCAATATTTGCGTTTAATGTCGTAAGGAATGAGACGAGCCGTCGGCGATGATGCTCAAGGTGACATCCAACGTTCATCGACACACTGTGAAATTCTCGCTCCCACAAACTGAGTATATCCCCACCAATAACACTTTAAATCTGGGAAGGCACCCAACACACCCACGCCGCCCGGGCCTCCTACTACTACTACTACTACTACTACTACTACTACACACATCTTCACTACTAGTACTACTACTACTACTACTACTACTACAACTACCACACACATCTTCACTACTAGTACTACTACTACTACTACTACTACAACTACTACCACACACATCTTCACTACTAGTAATACTACTACTACTACTACTACTACACACATCTTCACTACTAGTACTACTACTACTACTACTACTACTACTACAACTACCACACACATCTTCACTACTACTACTACTACTACTACTACTACTACTACTACTACACACATCTTCACTACTAGTACTACTACTACTACTACTACTGCTACTACAACTACTACCACACACATCTTCACTACCACCACGAGACTACTATTACACACAACTTTACTACTACGAGTCTACTACTACCACTACTACTATTACTCGCACACACATCTTCACTACCACCACGAGACTACTATTACACACAACTATACTACTACAAGTCTACTACTACCACTACTACTATTACTCGCACACACATCTTCACTACAACCACGAGACTAATACTACTACCATCACACACATATTAACTACTATCACGAGACTACTACTACTACTACTCCTACTACTACCACACATATCTTCACTACTACTACCACACACATCTTCACTACTACTACTACTAATACTACAACTACTACCACATACATCTTCACTACAACCACGAGACATTTTAACTACTATCACGAGACTACTACTACTGCCACTATTACTACTTCTACTACTATCACACACATATTCACTACTACCACGAGACTAGTACTACTACAACTACTACCACGCACATATTCACTACTACCACGATACTACTACTACTACTGTGCACACACACACACACACACACATACCTCTTACTATAAATATTCAAGTGTTAATCTCGTTAAACTAGACCTAACAGTATAGTTTACGAGAAGCATAAAACACATTATGAAGTTCCCCCGCAAGACAGAGCGCGGAGCAATTCACCTTCGCTCCCGTGTGGTGCCGCCAGCTGGTGTTCGTAGGAGTGCAAGGTTGGCGAACAAAGGACCCTTTTGGTTCCTTAAGGACTTAATGAGTTGTGGCCCATGTGTCCGTAGGTGGTGCTGGGAACTAGAGGACCTCCCCGATAACACCTTTAGGTTATATATTGATCCTGCGCCTCAAACCTGTGACTTCCCCGTTTGCGATATAGACACTATCCCTGTCTGCTTGACGGACTCACAGCACGTTTCAACCACTATCAACGAGGAGCCTTGTCAGTTCCTGGTGGACTCCGGGGTGGGCAAGGTGGACCTTACTCACGAGTCTGCCCTCAGCGTCGGAGTCCTTGGTCGACAGTGTCGATGGAGACGAAAGCCCGTGTATGAATCTGGTCTAAAGTACCAGAAGATGCGGGTTGGTTGCACTAATAATGTTGAGATATAGTTCAACCACGACATCAAAATAACCTGCAGAGCGCGTGTGCTCCCTTCAACGTCTAAGGGTTATGAAAACAAGATCGGCAGTTCACTCCTGCAAAAGACTCGCACCATCCAGAGATGGCAGCCAGAATCTGAACTGTACATCAGGGACAATGAGCCAGGATACTGGAAGAGACAAGTTATTCCTGCGTCACAGTATCTCTATGCCAACGCATATTTCACCCCGTCATGCGAGGGTCCCCGAATGAAAATAAAGATAGAGTCAGGTGAGCCTGACTTTATTGTCGCCACCCACGTCGCTAAAAATCTTGAATCGTGGGGCGTGAACCCCAGCAACGTCGAGATCCATATGAAAGGGTTAACCTTCTTGAGGGCTGAGAACATAAAGGTGAGGGACATGAGCACCTTTGACTTTATAATAGGTTATGGTTTTCTCAGGAACTACCGCTGTGCTCTCGACTATGAGAAAAAAGATCTCTATCTGCAAACATCTGACAGAAAAGTCCGCTCACACTTACGGACGATGAAACTGTGAGACCGTTGAGTCGTGGCCCAGTATGCCCTGGTGTGTCCCTCAAGGCCTCGGTGTGTCCCTCAAGGCCAGTAGTGTTGTGTCTTCAATGATAATCATTAATTTGAAGCACACACATGGAATGTTCTTGTTCTGTAAAGTTTGCATATGTTATATAATTTATGTGTAATAAATGTAATCTATCTTCTGGTTAACAAAACTTTTTAATCACCCTAGACTACTACGACTACATGGCCTCCAGCCTCCCCCAATAGCCACACCTTCGACACTATTTTATAACCTTAAAATTAACTATCCTAATAATATTTTTTTTAAACGTAACCTCCAGCCTCCCCCAATATGCCACACCTTTGCCACTATTTTATTACCTTAAAATTAAATATCCTAATACAAAAGTAACTACCCTAGCTTTGTTGAGTTAGTTGAGCTGCAGATCCATGCAGCATTCAGTGACTGTTGCCTCGTAGTTAATATCTGTAACTGTTGTCGGCTTTGGGGTGGGTTCGGTTATATGTTGGCTTACAAAACAGTCCTGGATTGTTTCAAGAAAATCCTCTGATTCTGCGTTACCAGTAAGGTCAATCCAATCTATTTGGCTAAAGTTAAAGTCGTCTACTATACAGACGTTGCTATCAAGATTAGGAGGTCTATATATTACTCTTGTGAATAATTTTTCCCTACCATCGATTAATTCTATCCATTTTTTTTTTGTATTCTGCTCAGTTTTTATTTCCTTATTTATTTCACACTTCAGATTATCCCTGACATACAATAGATTGTTACTCCGCCTCCTTTCCTAATCTGCCTATCGGTATGGAATAATTTATAACCTGTAATTTAGTATTCGACAGGTAACTCACGCGAGTCTAGGCTTATCCATGTTTCGGTGAATGCTATTATATGGACTTTTTCGGTACATACCAACGCCCTGATCATTTTGTTTCTCATACTTCTACTGTTTGCGAAGTAGACATTTAAGTTAGTCGTGTTTTGAGTCCTCTCTTTGTCGTGTTTAGGTTTTAACTCCCTGCCTAATTTAGCTTTGTCATAATTCCTAGCACTATTTCCCTGACACCTTTCACTTTGTTTACCCGCTCCCACTGCAGTCTCCTCCACTCCCGTGCTCATATGTTCTCCTAGCAGTTTAAAGACTTCGGCATCTTTTGAACTGCCCTCTCGAGAGAGTCAGCCAGGGTTGCCACCCCATCCTTAGACAGATGCACCCCATTCCTAGCATAAAGGTCCCTTCGGTGGTCAAGGATGTGTGTGTGTGTGTGTGTGTTGGATGATTTTTCTCCTGAGCCTTACAATCCCCTCAAACACCTCCTGGCACACACACACAGACAGAAGGAGGTCAGTCTCTGGTCGTTGAGGCGCGTAAGGCAGTTTTACGGTGATGTTCCGCCAAGTCAAACAAGATTGGTGGTGCGCGAGAGCCCGATTTATAACCCTGGAGGAGAGACATATTCCCGCGATACCATTTTTCTCCAGGTATATGTGGATAAAAGAATAATATCCACCACTTACCTTACAGTCTTAGTGTAATTTGGAGGCCATTTTGTAGGGATATTTTGTAGGGATATTTTGTATTGATATTTTGCAGGGATATTTTAGGTAGTATCAGATAAGCCAGAAAGCTTGTGTGTTTTAACTCTACTTCTTTACGGATTGAAAAAAAAATCTCTTGAAAATCGAGAAAATCCAAAAACGTGTTTTTTTTTCTTTAGTTTAACAAATTTATTGACAAAGCTTGGAGTACAGTTTGCCTATTCTGAGTAATTCAGTCAAGTCGTGACACTGAGGGTGGTGTCACTTCTCACTGCCACGCAGGACAGAGGTTCATACACAAAGAAATACCTCATATTCACTAACGGTATATATAGGCCAGAGTCATGTGGGTAATATTGTATGTATATTATGTATGCTGTATGTATATTATGTATGTACTCCATTTATATACACTATTTATTCAGCCTAGCTAGCAGCGTGTGGCAATGTATTTACCATGTCCCACATGCTTAATTAATGTGCCTGGCGACATATGGAAGCTGCTAATATATCACTTACCACATGTCGCCCTAGAGGCTAGTTGACCCCCATACAGAGTAAGGAGTGCAACCTCCCTTGTGTACATATCTGTTTATCCAGTAAATAGAACCTACGAAAACTATACAGGTGTTTGTGTTCGCTCCTGTAGATAGAACTTGATACCCAGAACACGTACGGATGTCACTGTTCACTGCCATGCAGGACACCCTCCAAAAACGTGGATTCAACTTGTTAAATTTTCTCAAGGGTAAAATATCCTCCACCCTGGCTGGCTCCTCGTCTCGAGGTGTATCTAATGAGGCAATTAAACTAAAGACACAAAGATCACACCGTCAAGATGGCGTTATTACAGTTACACTGAGTCTTCCCCCCCCCCCCTCTCACTGGAGTCTCTCGGTTTCCCCTTGTTACGAGAGACAAATATACTATACGTAAAAGTAGGTGTAAAAGGTTCCCCAGGGTCGGTCTCTCTCTCTCAACTCCTTTCCCCATGCATCTTTCTCTCTGTCTGCTTATATCTACATACTTCTCTCCGTGCATTCTTTCATCTCTCTCTCTCTCTCTCTCTCTCTCTCTCTCTCTGTTATTTTAAACATTGTTATTACAACTTGTTTACAGCCGCGTGGCCAGAGTAAAATATGAATACAATTTAGATACAGACTTATTTGCATAATTCATACCTGAAATTCAAATATTGTTTTCGCTCTGGAGTTGTGACCAGGCTTTTATTATTATTATTATTATTATTATTATTATTATTATTATTATTATTATTATTATTATTATTATTATTATTATTATTATTATTATTATTATTATTATTATTATTATTATTATCATTATTAATAGTAGTAGTAGTAGTAGTAGTAGTCAATGTTGTTGTTGTTATGAAATATTGGTTGTGTATAGATAATTTAGAACGAGACGATTAGTAAGAGGGAATTGATACCACATCATCAGTGAATAGATGATTCGTAAGACACGATTGGTAAAAGACGATTATTAAACCACCATTAGAAACAAATTACTGACAAAACACCATTCAAACCAGATAACAGCTACATATATTAGTGAGAGACGATTAGTAAGTTAATGGTGTGTGTGGACGATGGTGCGGGCAGCGTTAGTAACCTAGGCGTGAAACTCTTGCTCATTAGTATTGCATTTATCATAACACCGCTACTGAGGGGGGGGGAGGTGCCAGATAGTCTTCGGATTTGTATTTTTTCGTATAGTAATGAGATTGACACACATACACATTGGGCAGATTGGCTAAAGTATTTGACAGGTTTGCAAATATGGGAATCAAATTAAATCTATCTAAATGTCAGTTTGGTCAAAGACAAGTAAAATTCTTGGGACATATTGTTTCAGAAAAAGGCATTGAGCCGGATCCAGAGAATGTAAAAGCAGTAACAGAGTGTAAGCCACCCACTAATGTCAAACAAGTCAGACAATTTTTAGGGATGTGCGGGTTTTATCGTAAGCATGTTTCCAATTTTGCTAAGATTGCATATCCTATCACAGAACTCACTAAGAAACAGGCTGTCTTTGCTTGGACAGATGAATGCCAGACAGCTTTTGAAACGTTAAAGCGGACATTAGCTTCCTTTCCAGTACTGGTAAAAGTAGACATGGATAAACCATTTGAGCTACACAGTGATGCTAGTAATTTTTGTGTAGGAGCATCACTGAATCAATTACAGGATGACGGTTCTTTGCGTCCTGTTGGGTATTTCTCTCGGAAGCTAAGGCCCGCGGAAACACGGTATTCCACCACTGACCAAGAAGCATTAGGAATAGTGTTTGCCTGTAGATTTTTCCATCATTTTTTGTGGGGTTCCCAATTCACCATCAAAACTGATCGCCAGCCGTTAACGTCTGTTTTTTAACAAGAAAACTAAAAGTCAAAGAATGAATAGATGGATGTTGGAAATGAGGGATTACATCTATAAGATAGAGTACAAACCTGGAAAGGCAAATCTAGTCGCGGACGCATTGAGTAGGCCGGTAGGGGCCTTTAGGAAAGTAGCCAGGAGTAGGACGGCAGGTCAGTTCCCTCAGCTAGACGGGTTAACGCACAGGCAGTTAGGAGTAGTGTACTGCGCACATCATTGTCATTCCTAAAAATCCCATTTAATTCATATTACGCTATATAACATTCAAATCCACCGCTCTTGTAGAACCTCAGAAAACGGGAAACATTGATAAAGGATAACTCACCTACTCAATGTTACTAGACCATGTGTTGTATTGTACCCAGGTACACTTATATCATATTAATTGTATGTATTCATAGCATTAAGGAAAACTCAGGGTATCCATAAGATGAATGTTAAAGTCCAGTTGAGCCGGACTAGTGTACTGTAGGACTAAGTGTGGATCAGGATTTGAAGGTCATACTATTTACGTCTGTGAGCGTGTAGCGAACATAACTTCCACAGATATCATATGAAAATACATGAGAACAATGATCTGGAAAAAGGATAAATGTATCAGAACTATGTAAGGTGTTGGAAGTGATCCAGAAACTATACTTGAAAGGAAATATCTTGTATGCGTCGGTATGAACTTAATACACCTCGTATCCTCACGTGACATATACCCACGACAGGTACAGTGATCAGAGAATCTTATGTCTGTGTTCAAATAGTGCAATGTGTGAGAGGAAGATCCCTCATTACAATTTTAAGTGAAGTTGATACACCCCCGCCATGAACCTTCAGCCTTTGTTTCAAGGTGCGTCATGTACCCGCTTCGGGTGTGCGCGTGGATATTATAACCCAGTGAATTTACCCACGAAACTAGCAAACCAAGACCTTACCTTAGAGGGTAATTTAGGATTAAGATATGTGTTTATACGGCATGAGTGACAATATACCGAAAAGTGTTCAGGTAAGAACCGTAAGAAATAAAAGAAAAAATTAATGATGGGAAACTGTAGGCCTATGCAGTGAGGAGCGGCGGGCAATGCCCTCAGTATTCTCGGTTCTACCATCACCGTAGGTCAGTGTCCTAGGGCGCTATATCCCGCCCTATAATCAAGGTTTATATATAGAAGTTATTACAGTTAAAAGCTTTGCCGGATATATAAGTGTAATAGGAATGTGTTAGGGGGTGGGATAACCGCCCGTCAGGCATTATTTCTCAGTATTCCCCGTTCTACCATCACCGCAGGTTCCATGCGGTCGGAGTGCCTTGCCGCCCGGCCGCCATTATCCCTCTGAGCGTCACAACAGGGGGTGACTATGTAACGACCACGGTCGTACACGTCAGTTAACGCCAAAATCAAATGATTCATATTACGCTCAATAGCCCACAAAACATGTACCTCTGCTTTTAATTTGAGTCTTCCATCTGAGGAGTCCGTTTTCTCATCACTTCAAGACGCCTCAGTCCCCTGTTATCCCATTTTCTCTGACTTACTGAAACCAACCTCTCTATAAAATGAATTTGAATGTGAGAGAGAACACCCTGGTTTAGAGTCAGCTTAGATATGTCTGTTTACAGTTGGAACATTCAAGATCCATTGTGAGTGGTGTTGAACGCTTCAACTGTCCTTATTGTTGGTAAGACGTGTCAAGTAAGTGAGTGTTGAGTCTGCCAGGACAAACGATACCCATCGGTTTCGTTCCTAAGAATATCCATGAGTTTCTGATCGCGCCTGAAGTTAGATCATTTTGTCGCCCCGACATCAGAGAATCTGATGTTTGTAGTTTGATTAGTGTCAGTTATCTATTTAAGAAAGTCATTAATTTCCTGAACTATTCTGTCAACTGGTATAATCTCCAAGATCTAACGTCTCCCCGTGAATAGTTCCTTGTTCTCTGTAGGCCTGAGCTTGCAGAAGTGTTGTTATCAACGTGTATATTCCACCTTTTCCTGGCAAGCTCAACCTCTGGTTAGATTATATGAATAGACATAGGAAAGTACCCTGATCCGGAACACCGGAGTTCATAATTAAATATACGGTGATCCAACATGGTAGAGAAGGTATGTTGTTGGTAAGATTGACCTTTCTGGCATGAATATGGAGGCCCAAGCCGCCCAGCGGGGGCACGTATATACCTCTACACGAGGGAGAATCACGCATTCGTGACTCTTCTTCCACGTCTACAGGTATGTTCACGTGTGTTCCACGCCGCCATATTAACTCAGTTTAACTTAGTCATTTTTGCGAATATCAGTGTTCATGTTTCAACATAGTACCTTCAGTGCCAATTAAGTCAAGTAAAGTAGAGCTCTAGCTATCGTCTGAACCGGTGCCAGACGTATGTTTTGTATAGTGAAGTTAAATATTCACGCATTCGTGACTCTTCTTCCACGTCTACAGACGCGGATGTGTTAGCAATTCTCCTGAGGGTCGATAGCTACCTATGGGCAAGATGGTTCTTGAAGACTGTCTCTAAGGGCGCATTTAGAATCCCAGGACACGATCCCCCGGGAAGCGCCTTCATCACTCTGCCAGTGTGTAACGAGTCAACCTCCCTGAGTGCACCTAGCGAGCGAGCCTTCAGCTTGGCGGTCGCTGTAAACAACGGTGCCCGCTGACTCCACCTGGAGATGTTACTTCATCTATTGCATGGAGCAGTGTCGGCCCATGTTTGGAGGGATAACTAGCAGAAATATAGTATCCCGGGTTAAGTATTGAACCCCTGAATGAGAGTTCAAGGTACCAGGTGGTTCCTTGTGAAGTGATAAGAATTATGGTATGTTACTAATTGGGGAATTGCCCAGTGTGTTATGTATTCATCTGTAGTACCCATGAAAGAATAACCTGAGAGTATGTTGTTCTAACCACGAATTGAGAAGATAATTTGTTCCTTGTTAAAGTAAGACCTGCGGGTCCAGGGTTATTGACAGTGTGTAAGCATTTCTAAATCTTACTTGTCACAGAAATACAACAGCAGTATCCAATAAAGTAATGAATATTTAGAGGTGTTTAATGAGGTAATAAGTTCTTGAAGTGTTTGATGACTTAATAAGTTAATTTCGGTTCTGTTTAGCCTGAGTGAATCTAAGATGCATCTTCTCCACTCACTGTATTAATAAATATTGAGTTAGTAATCTGAGTATCACCACTCTACTCCTTCTAAACATTGGTTCCTGTTAGGTATTCTGGGTAATAAGTTCTATATACAGGAGAGAACACAAACACCTGTATAGTTTTGTAGGTTCGGTTTACTGGATAAGAGTATGTACACAGAGGTGGATAGCACTGCTCCCTAGCTAAGGTCCTGGTCAACTGCTATAGACGACGTATGGCAAGTGATACATTAGCAGCTTCCATACGTCGCCAGGCACATTAATTAAGCATGTGGGATATGGTAATAACATTGCCACACGCTGCTAGCTAGGCTGAACAAATATAAATGGAGCACATACATAATATACATACATAATACATAATCCAGCATACATAATATACATACACCTCCCTCCCCCCTATACGCTCATAGCAAAGTCTTGAGCGGACCTTTTCTTCTGGATCCGTTCTGAGCGTCGAGGGACTTCATCACTGGGAAGAGTATGGGACTCAACACTGGTGGCGGGGTCAGCAGAAGGCATTGTTACGGGGCGGAGAAAACGGCGGTTCCTCCACCACACCCGACCACTGGGTAACCGCACCTGGTAGTCCCGTGACCTGCCGAGACCCATGACTACGCCTACTTTGTCCCAACGTAGGGAGGTCGGGTCCTGAACACGGACTTGGGTGCCGACACTCAACCTGGGGAGAGAACTGGCGTGGTCGTTGTAGCGGGCGACGACGTCCTGAACACGTTCGGCGGCTCGGCGATCACAATCCTCTGTCTTGGCCTGCCACTCCTTGGAGAAGGATTGAGGGTGAGCAGGGACACAAGAACGAAGGGGGCGTCCATACAAAACCTGGGCAGGGGAGCGTCCGGTGTAGTTGGGTGTGTTGCGGAGTTCAAGAAGACCCCGGTCGAAGGCCTCGCAGTCAATATTCCCAGAAGGGGCCACCTTAAGGATGAGGTGCTTCAAGGATTTGACAGCAGCCTCAGCGTGGCCGTTGGACTGCGGGTAATGGGGCGATGACAACACATGCCGGACTCCCCATCGGTCAAGGAACGCAGCAAAGTCCCGGCTTGTGAACTGAGGCCCTCCGTCGGTTCGCAGGCGTACAGGAACGCCCACGTCACGGAAGTAGTGGCGGAACTTGCTGATGGTGGCGGCAGACGTCGTGTCATTACCGCCCTTGATGACAACCGGCCAACCAGAGAGACGGTCGACGATAACCAGGAAGGACTTTCCTGACACACAGAAAAAGTCGGCCGACACAGACTCAAAGGGGCGGGTGGGGTTGTCGTCACTCATGAAGGGTACCTGCTGCTGGCTGGGTTGTAATACGTGGCGGGGCTTACACACCTGGACAGCATTGGAGATGTCGGGGTCGATGCCAGGCCGGAACACAGTCTGTCGTGCACGTCGTTTGGTGGCCTCAGCTCCACGGTGACTGTCGTGAAGGCGAGCCAAGGCGTGGGGACGTGATGCAGCAGGGACAACTACCGAAGGAGAGGTGTCACTGGCCAGAGGTAGGGGTAGGGCGGCAGCAGGGTAGTTGCTGCTCCCTTCGTGCACCCTGTTGGCGTAATTTACCTCGAGAATCGGTGTTGGGAAGTCCTGGGAGATGATGGCCAACTCTTGACAATGTCTGTAGGACAGCAAGGGAGTCGGGACACCATTATGCACGTCAATCCAGGCCTGACACGACCTGTTGCCAAAGGTGACATGTGCATAGAGTGAACCCAGGGCTGGGGCCATCTGTGAACCATCTGCCGTGACGCAGAGGTCCTCGGGAGGCGGTCCTAGATCGCTTGGAGAGAGCCCCAAGCATCGCAAATGCTGGGGACCGATGACTGTAGCATCAGCGCCGGTGTCGGGCAACATCTGAAGACGGGATGACACACCGCCGTAGGTCACGATGACGCTGATGTACTGGGGGACTTTGGTCCTGGGATGCGAGGAGTACACCCTCCTAAAATGGGTCGGGCTTTGTCCAGGGTCGTCGTGCCTCTGATTTGGCGACTGTGGGCGGCCCTCACTGGTAGAAGGGCGCCGAAGCTTCCGCCGACGCTGTCCCTTGGGTTCGTGGGTAGGGCAACACTTGTCATAGTGGCCCAGACGACCGCACACATTGCACTGTACGTACTTAGCTGGGCACCGCACTGTGAGCGACCAGTGGCCCATACGGTCACAACTGTTGCAGGTAGACTGAGCAGCTGGACACACCTGTGTTCCGTGCTGCTTACCACAGTTGTTACAAAATGAACCGGGCGTGGACGTGGTGGGCGAAGGCGTAGGAGCAGACTTCTTGTCCTTCTTGTACCGGGACACAGCGCGTACAGCTGTAGGGGGAGCTCGGATGGCAGAGGTGGCACACCTGGCAGCCTCATAGGAGCGACATATCGTCAACACATCCTGAAGAGAAGAGGAAGAGTCGAGGGAGGTGAGGCGTTGGACAAGTTCCTCGTCCTTAACACCCATCAGGATCACCTGCTTCAACTGGGTCTCCTCGCACTGCTGGTGGTGGCCTAAACATATATCTACCTCTTCCGAGGCTCTCTTAAGACGTACATAAAAAGCGTCAAAAGACTCACCCTCCATCTGTCTGCAGCTAAACAATTCCCTCCTGCGCAGAGCTTCATTCTGCTGTCCTTTGATGTGCCGTTGTAGAACGTCCAGTACCTCCTCTACAGACAGCGAAGAGGTTGGGGGTACCTGCAACGTATGTTCTAAGACACGCTGAACTTCCAAGGACAGGCACATACGCAGCTGGATGAGTTGTTTAGGCTGTGACAAACTCTGGAGATCCACCATTGTAGCATAATCAGCCCACCGCCGCCGCCATTCGCGAAAAGTCTGGAAATTTACATCAGGCTCCAAGATGGGCGGTGTTTGAGCTGCTGCTTTAGGTGGGGCTGGGGGGCGTGAAGGAAGCATGGATGAGGTATCTGAACCATTCAGTACCGAGGCAGTGTTAGAGCCAGGGGCTTGGTTAACAGTGAGGCGAGATATCAAGGCTTCAAACCGTGCACTGTCTTCCATTCTCCGTTGGTGGTCTCGTTCTGCCTCTGCTTGCCTTCTGTGCTCATCCGCCAAACGTCTGTGAGCTTCATCCTCGCGTCTCTCATCTCTCATAAACTTCATTAAGGCAATTATCTCTGGAGATAACGCTGAATGTTGAGGTGAAGGGCTGCGCGATGTTGTGGGAGCTGGGCCGGCCTGGTCATCCATCTCTGGGGGACTATCATCCGCTTGACTCATCCAGGCGCTGGGTCCACGGCTACGTAAGGCATGAGACATAACTACTTTATCTGTGTACTGTGTCTTAAATCAGTGTTGACCGGTCAGCCCGTCGTATCAACAAGATTTCAGACAAAAAAATTTAATTAAATACACAGATAAGTAGGTTATATATATAAAATATATATAAGAAGCCGCGCGGTCAGCAAGTGTTAGTACATGTATGTGTGTGTGTCCCAGGCAGGCAGAGCGTCTCGCCCCAGCTGTGAGGGGGGGTGGAGGCGGCGCTGTGAGGGAGGGGGGTGGAGATAGGAGTAGCTCAGTCGCTCTCTGTAAACGGTCAGAGGAGGGTGCGCTGAGCTCTACACCCCACAAATGCCCAGAACATGCCGTATACCTTGGAAATCCGTTCGAACAAGGTCACACATGAATGGCACGAAACACACAATGCACTAAACACTTCACAGAAAATCACTGTCACTGACACTGCTCAAAGTTGCGAAATTCTTCGAGGGATGACGCGGGGTTGACCCAAGGCGGGGATCCATCAGCCGGCTTTCCACAAACTTGCACTAATCACTCGTAATAATCCAGTAAAACTACGCACTGCGCCATGTTAGGTATTCTGGGTAATAAGTTCTATATACAGGAGAGAACACAAACACCTGTATAGTTTTGTAGGTTCGGTTTACTGGATAAGAGTATGTACACAGAGGTGGATAGCACTGCTCCCTAGCTAAGGTCCTGGTCAACTGCTATAGACGACGTATGGCAAGTGATACATTAGCAGCTTCCATACGTCGCCAGGCACATTAATTAAGCATGTGGGATATGGTAATAACATTGCCACACGCTGCTAGCTAGGCTGAACAAATATAAATGGAGCACATACATAATATACATACATAATACATAATCCAGCATACATAATATACATACAGTTCCCAGAAAATAATACTTACTCACGTGCCTATACATCTACCACACTACCCAAAACCCTTCCATGAGTTCTGTTATATAATGAAAAATCTGGGTGGTGGCAGCTACCCCTTGTAAGTATAAAATGTGTTATACAAAGAATAACCTGGTTCCCCAGACTAACCCATGTATAAGAAAGACATAAAACAAAGTATACTTCAGAAAGGTAAGAACATTGAAACTGAGAATACAATCTATATGAAAGGAAATGAAAAGAAAGAACCTTGACTTGGAAAACATAAGTAGAAAAGCATAAGAGTTACTTATATAAGAATATATGAGAATATAAGGTATATGGAGGTAAAGAACATATAAGAATATAAGTAAGAACATATAAGAATAAATATATATGTACAGAATGGAAGGAGAATAAGTATATTAAACAGGGTACTCATTGGAGGAATGCTACACAGAACAAATAAGTATATGAGTAAATAGAATACTAACAGAAAACAGTAGCTGGATGGTAAATTATTGAAAAGAGAAAACCCGGCCCTTTACAACTACTCCCAGCTATGCCAATCCACTGTGAACCTGTGGATTTCCAGCACACCACTCCAAATGCATAGTCACAAATAAGGAGACAGTGAGAAACTCTGCAGTCGTCACTTGGAGCGACCTATAATACCAGGCGTAGAAATAGTGCTGGTATGTCTCTAGGTGAAGCCCTCGTCTTTACCCACCGAGGGCGGTGTGCGAACGAGGTGCCTGTTGTGTATACCTAAAAGTCACAAGGAGTCCCATACTTGCAGGTATGGAGTGTAACATGAGTGTTGAGATGGTGCTACTATGTATGATAACCGACGGTGCTATATTCCATACAGGTGGGGCAGTCTGATGTGTTAAGGAATAGTGTAAGAAGGAATGACCGAGGTAAGGTGGTCACAGATTGTTATGCAATAAGTAGGTGGATGACACACCATCAATGTAAGAGTCTGGGGCCCATCTGGGTAACCACATTTTCGTTGTTCTTCTGAGGAAGGCCAATTCATGTATATGTTTTTTACCAGTATGTTTTATAAGGAATAAATCAATTAAGACATGTTATGGTTTCACCCTTCTTCCCCCTTATCGATTTGCTCAATGGAAAACCTAGCCCAATGCCTAGTCCACTCTGCACGCTACCTAACGAGCTACATGCTGTCCAGAGGGGGTCTGGTGGCAGCGACCCTTAGAAATTAAGATTAGAGTTAAGTATTTACCCTTAGTATTAACGACCCCAGAATCTGGCAGTATAGTAGAAAAAAGAAAAGAAGAGAGATGGGAACCATTGGCTAGTTATTTAGAAGGAGGACAGGTACCCAAACATAAATATCCCAAGACGACTATTGACAAATTTGAAGTAGTGGAGGGGGTATTGTATTTAGTGAAGGAACAAATTGATAAAGCAGTGATGTACTGCCTTGTAATACTTGATCATTTGCGTAGAGCAGCATTAGAGTGGGCACATAACAGAGAGACATCAGGTCACTTAGGACAATGGAAGACTATAGCCAGAGTAGAAGGCCTTTTCTATTGGCCCAATTATCGCAGAGACTGTGTGAAATTTGTAGAATCATTTGAAGTGTGTCAAAGATTCAAAGGGACAAAAGGGTTAGAACAGCAATGGCAGGGGATGTCAGAAGTAACTAAACCTTTGGAGAGAGTATCTGTGGACTTGACAGACTTACATAATAGTGTGAATGGATATCGCTATGTGTTGACCGTCATAGATCACTATTCTAGGTTTGTCAATTTCTATCCTTTGAGAACCAAATCCACTCAGGAAGTGACCAGAGAATTTGGTAAATTCATTAATGTTTTTGGTAGCCCTGGAGTAATCATTGCAGATAATGGAGGTGAATTTACAGCAACACAGTTTAAAGAATTATGTAAAGTAACTGGCATTAAGAACTATTTTACATTGCCTTACCACCCTAGAGGTAATAGTGTCACAGAGAGAATGCACAGGTCCTTTAAAACAACACTTGCAATCATGTGTGAAGATAATCCATTTAAAGTGGCCAAAATTTCTCAGTCCCGTGCAGTCGGCTCTGAACACGTCTGTCCATGCCACAACTGGAGTACAGCCTCATTTTGCTTTTTTTCTAGGCATGTGCAAAGACAAGTAGGAATTGACTGACCTATAATAGAGAATGAGAGCAGTCAAGAGTTGAAAGAAGCCCATAGGTTGATAAAAGAGACGTCTGCCAGAATTTCACGAGAGACCAGAGAGAGAGCAAATAGATCAAGAACGAAGTTAGGAGAAACAGTATGGGTGAGGAATGAGTGGGCCAGCCCTGGGACCAGTAGGAAGTTGAATACCAAGTGGAAGGGTCCGTACACTATAACAGAAATTATACGAGATGGTGCCGCGTATGAGTTGACTAACCCCTTGGATGAAAGTGAGGTGATGAAGAGGGCGGCTGAGAAAGTAAAGAGGTATGTAGGTAGAGACATGTTTGTTCAGCTGAATGAGCCCCTACTTCCACCTTATAATTCTTCCTCGGACTCGGGGTCAGACGAAACAGATGAGGAAAGTGATGACGAAAATGTGGAAGGTCAACCTGCAAGAAGATTACCTGTGAGGCAGAGGAGACCAGTAGTTAGAATGGATTTGTAGGAAATATAGTTCCAGGATGTTGCCTCAATTGAATATTTTTGGCTTTCCAGTTGGTTAGGTTGATTTGTTGAATTATAAAGTTTTTGGTGGGGGAGACGGTTGCTCAGGTGGTTTGTCGGATTTATTTTTCTTGTGGGTGTTGACCTCGTCACTGGAAATGAAGTCACCCCAACATTGTAAATCCCAGTTCTTACGAACTGAAGTCCGGAAATCCAGTTGCTGCCTATGTTGTCGAAGGGAGAAATCTCAGTTTTTATGTGTCGGAAGTTTTTTGGGTTGTTGACTCGCTCCGGATGACGGAGTCACCCTGTCCTTGAAATACCAATTCTTCTGAACTGTGAGATAGAAAATACGTGTTTGGTGTTATGAGCCCCAATGTGTACGTATAGAACCACGGTTTTGTGTTGAAAAGGTGAATTATTATTGAAACAAAGTAGTAATCTGAGGAAGTGTCTGATGCAACTAATTCCCCATTCATAGACAAGAATTTAAATTCCTTAGTATATGTAATTTCATGCAGAGAACTCTGTTGTGTATGTAATGTCAAAGAGTCACTGTTTATGTGTTCGTGCCAAAAGTATGTTGAGGTAATACTCTGATGAACTGTTAGGGGCATGTTCCCTATACTATATTGTACTGAAATAAGAATTGATAAGTTGTTGCTTGTATAGGTAACGGAGACTCGAGTATGAAAATTTTGTCTCCTTATAATTTTCTTTTTAATGATATATTGTGTACCGAAGTAGCAGGATTGTAAACGGTTGTCCGAAGTATATGGTAGCGGAGACGCTCGTGGGAAACGTTTAAGTCTCCTTATGTTTTGTTTGATGTATTAAGGCACTGTATTCACGAACTGTTAGGATGTTGTAAAATGTATGTACACTACAGCGTTAGCGCTTTTGCATATTATTCCACATAATATGAATCTTTGGGAGGGGAAGGCTATGTACTGCGCACATCATTGTCATGCTAAAAACCCCATTTAATTCATATTATGCTATATAACATTCAAATCCACCGTGCTTGTAGAATCTCAGAAAACGGGAAACATTGATAAAGGATAACTCACCTACTCAATGTTACTAGACCATGTGTTGTATTGTACCCAGGTACAGTTATATCATATTAAGTGTATGTATTCATAGCATTAAGGAGAACTCAGGGTATGCATAAGATGAATGTTAAAGTCCAGTTGAGCCGGACTAGTGTACTGTAAGACTAAGTGTGGATCAGGGTTTGAAGGTCACACTATTTACGTCTGTGAGCGTGTAGCGAACATAACTTCCAAAGATATCATATGAAAATACATGAGAACAATGATCTGGAAAGGATAAATATATCAGAACTATGTGGGGTGTTGGAAGTGATCCAGAAACTATACTTGAAAGGAAATATCGTGTATGCGTCGGTATGAACTTAATACACCTCGTATCCTCACGTGACATATACCCACGAAAGGTACAGTGATCAGAGAATCTTATGTCTGTATTCAAATAGTGCAAGGTGTGAGAGGAGAATCCCTCATTACAGTTTTAAATGAAGTTGATACACCCCCGCCATGAACATTCGGCTGATGAGGAGCGGCGGGGCAATGCCCTCAGTCTTCCTCGTTCTACCGTCACCTCAGGTCAGTGTCCTAGCGGGCTATATCCCGCCCTATAATTAAGGTTGATAAATAGAAGTTATTACAGTTTAAAGCTTTGCCGTATATATAAGTGTAATAGGAATGTGTTAAAGGGTGGGATAACCGCCCGTCAGGCATTATTTCTCAGTCTTCCTCGTTCTACCGTCACCTCAGGTTCCATGAGGTCGGAGTGCCTTGCCGCCCGGCCGCCATTATCCCTTTGAGCGTCACAACAGGTGGCGACTACTGCCCGCTATGCCAATCCACTGTGAACCTGTGGATTTCCAGTGCACCATTCCAAATGAATAGTCACAAATAAGGAGACCGTGAGAAACTCTGCGGTCGTCACTTGGAGCGACCTATAATACCAGGCGTAGAAATAGTGCTGGTATGTCTCTAGGTGAAGCCCTCGTCTTTACCCATCGAGGGCGGTATGCGAACGAGGTGTCTGTTGTGTATACCTAAAAGTCACAAGGAGTCCCATACTTGCAGGTATGGAGTGTAACAGGTGTGTTGAGATGGTGCTACTATGTATGATAACCGACGGTGCTATATTCCATACAGGTGGAGCAGTCTGATGTGTTAAGGGATAGTGTAAGAAGGAATGACCGAGGTAAGGTGGTCACAGATTGTTATGCAATAAGTAGGTGGATGACACGCCATCAATGTAAGAGTCTGGGGCCCATCTGAGTAACCACATTTTCGTTGTTCTTCTGAGGAAGGCCAATTCATGTATATGTTTTTTCCAGTATGTTTTATAAGGAATAAATCAATTAAGACATGTTATGGTTTCACCCTTCTTTACCCTTATCGATCTGGTCAATGGAAAACCTAACCCAATGCCTAGTCCACTCAGCACGCTACCTAACGAGCTACATGCTGTCCAGAGGGGGTCTGGTGGCAGCGACCCTTAGAAATTAAGATTCGAGTTAAGTATTTACCCTTAGTATTAGTGACCCCCAGTCTGGCAGTATAATCAGGATTTTCATGGAACTCTAGCAGTCATAAGCATGTACTGACTACTATCATCCTGCTCTAATGGTTGCCTTCAAGTCAATTAGAATTCTTTCCAACATTCAAAAATAGGAAAATCAATGAAACACCAGACTAGCAAATTTCTTACTCGGAATGCAGAACCACGCCACATATAATAGTGTGACAGGACGGACTCCTGCAGAGTTAATGGTGAAGACAAGTTGAAGTTTAGTTAGTAAGTCTGTTTGAAGATGTGGGAAACAAAGCTCAACAAAATGTATCATGATAAGAGTTCAGTGAAGAGTGTTCAAGGTAAATGATAGAGTGTGAGAGTTAGGAATATGGCTAGGTTATGGTACTGTACATGCAAAGTGGATAACTGATTTGTCATTGACAGGCCATGTGGATCTAGGACATATTTAGTCGAAATGTGGTAACTCTTTGAATATGTTCATGTGGATCACATCATTCAGGCACATGACGAGATGAATGCTTAACACCAGGACATGATATTAAACTTGACACAGTTTCCGATACAGTCATCATCATGAGTGATGTCAAGATGATGTTTCCCAGCATCCCACTCTGTGTCAACTGACTGTAGTGATGATATGTCTGTCACTGATGTGCAAGTGCAAGTGAAACCTAGCAAAACGATGGAATAGTCCTAGAAGATCAAACAAGGTTAAGGAGGATCTCTGTATAATTAAAATTAGACTCTAATTATCTGAATTGTGAGAACAGGCCTTTCAAACTGTTTGAATTAGAGATTATATTGTTATGTTCTATTCCCTTCTTCCCTGCCATAAACGAAATAATTCTGTAAGTTTGTTATTTAGGTTGTATCAACCATGCTCTCTTTTAGTGTCATATGTTTATATGCTGCCTTTTATTGATTATATATATATATATTATGTTACTTCTTACCAAAGTCCAGAAAGTGTTTGGAAGCTTGTGTAAACACCAAGTAATGTTAAACACATTTATAACACCAGAACAAGCAGCCAATTCCATGTTTGCTTTATCTATTAACACACAAGATAAGATTAGTGAATTCATGCTTATTCTGTATTTTCATTCAGGCCTAGCCTAAGCGATGTCTCTTAGAGCTCGGTTCAAGAAACATCCAAAGTTACAGTGAATGGATACTTCTTCAACTACTATATAATTACTTACTGGTTCTTTACCTCATATCTCTGGTGCCAAATCTGTAACTTTCATGATCTCAAGTGAACAAGATCAAATATTTGCTTCCAGAATCTGGTAATCTGAATCAGTGAGAGTCCTTGGGTTTGTCTGGGTAACAGATTGACAGAAATAGAATAAATATTAGCTCCTACCTCTGTCAAAAAAAGATTGCTTTCCTTTTCTCTTGAAGGACTTTCTTCTTCTGAGCATCTACCGTCGTCCATTAATTCATTGCCAGAAGCCCATTCTCTCTGGCGATGTGAAATCTTCCTTGTCATCATACTCCCAATGGGTGTCTTTCTGTATCACTGACGATGTATCCCACTGACATGGTTGCTCTCTTATAAATTCTCCAGGTTCAGAGTAGCCACTTCAGTGGTCACTATCTCTCTTCGCTACTAACACTGAATCTTATCCTCATCGCTGAGTGTATTATCTTGCGTTATTTAATGGGAGAATAATATAAGCATAGTCGGTCTGGCTGGAGCGTTTATTCTCTGTTCTTGAATTTAACGTGCTTACATTTTCATTAATTTACACAAGCCTAAGCCTTTCTGACTTTGGTAAAGTAACATATATATATATATATATTCAATAAGAGCTAGGCATATAAAACATATATATATAACTCCGACACCTCAGTATTAGACCTTCTTGCTACCTGCCATTCTAAACTCTTCTTCTTACTATAATAAACCCACTAAAATTGACTGCCACCACTGTGATAGATCATATCTGGACTAACAACACTCTAACAATCTTGCAAAATTGGAATTATTTATAATATCTCAGATCACTTCCAGTTTTTTGCATATATAAAACAGCCACAAGACTTCCTGAAGAAGGTCTAGTAGGGAATCTCAGTATCTAATACAGAGAGACTGATGCCAACAACATGAGCCTTTTTTATAACCTGGCAGATGCTAACTGGGATCTTGTCTATACCTATAGCCCTAACGTGAACAGCTGTGGTTTCTGCTGCATCTTCAATGCTGCTTTGATAAATGCTTCCCGCTCAATACTAAGTCAGTTAAAAAAACTGTATCCATTTTCAAACCCTATATCACAAGCGAAATTGCAAAATTAAGGACAAATGATAACACAAACTTCAAAGAAATTTAAGACCCATAACCATTGCTGCTTACCAGTATCGAAATAAGTAACTCCAACGGTTAAAATATTAATATAATACAAATAAGCCCCAGTCAGCATCGGGTGACAGTAAGAAACCTGGATAATCATAAATTCTATTCAGAGAACACTCGGCCTTGACCACACTGCTTTCTTATGATAAATGATTCAGTTGTAACGGAACCCTCCCCATTGCTAACCACTTCAATAGATATTTTTATTAATGTTGGCAAAATCTTGCAGAGAGCATTCCTGATCACCATGAGATTTAGAGCCTACCGCAAAACCAGACAGCAAAATGAGCTGTTCTTATCCGTCACAGCAGATGGAATTACTGGCCATCATAAAATGTCCAGATGAAGAAAGCAGCAGGCGACGACAATAAACTAATGAGCACCTCATTAAAAAGTATCCCTTTATTACTACCTGTTCTCCAACACATTTGTAACTCCTCCTTCACTAGTGGTGTCTTTCTGATAAACTGAAATTGCTAAAGTTCATCCGGCATATAAAAATCTAGGGTCTGCCAAATTACCGCCCCATATCGGTCCTCCCACACCAGTAAGATACTGGAAAAAATGTAATATACTAAATTCCTTCTGCAATGCCAATAACATCTGAGCTCCCAGTTTGGATTTAGGCTAGTCTGACTGAGGTGCAGTGCTATCCTTTACTAATGACATCTTAAATTCCTTTGATGACAGTCAGTTCTGATCGGTATATTCTTGGATCTCTCGTACCTTCGTACTGTCGATCATAACATCCTCGCTAGCTTGAACATTACGGCGTTGAGGACCTGAGTGGTTTCATATCTGTCCAACAGGGTGCAGTATGTCTATAATAACCACCAATCTGACTCTCGCCAATTTGTATTAGGTCCCCAAGGTTCCATTCTCGGTCCAGTACTGTTTTGTTGCATAAACGACATAGTCCACGCCAGCTCACTCACTAAATACAACATATTTGCAGACGATAGTAATCTCTATGCAACAACTCAGACCTCCATTCATGATGAAACTATGAACACTGTAGATGATCTTCGGTCAGGACCATAGGTAATACGTAACTCATGACCTTAAACCTTATTACGATCTTTAACAGAAGGAAAAACACCACCAGTCCTGGATTCCTGGCCGCCCAAATATAGTCCTCAAATGCGAACAAAATACTTAAATTCCTCAGAGTTATTGTTGATGAAAACTTAACTGGAGAAACCACATACAAGCCATTCACAGTAAAACCAATAAGCACTGCAGTATCATGTATCACACTCGACAGTCGCTCACTCTCACAGCAATGAAAGAAATTATCATGATCTTTTTACCAACACCTGATACACTGTCACACACTATGGGGAGGCCTCTGATATTCCAAAAACACCATCTGGTTGCTGCACTAAAGAGATGTAAGGACAATGACCTGCGAAAAAACAGATCACACAAACGAAAAATTTTCTTATAGAAAATTTTAAAATTCGAATATTAACACCTACTGCTGTTTCTCTTTGTTTCAAATCTATCAATCACTTCCTTGACAATAATGACTTTTCTAAGTTCCGGAATAGTCAGAGATACAACAGAGCACCCAGACTATAAGACCACCTCCATGCGCTCCTCTTGGTCCCAGACCTCCATAAAATATCATGGTGTGGGTGTGGAACAACTTATCCCACCCACATCAGGCAAGACTATGCTCTCTTCCTTTAAATCATCTCTTAAAAAATATCTATTGTCGAAGTATTAATATTTCTTGTAACACTTACTATATTTACAGTACCTGCTTTTTATTGTGCCATCAAAACCGTTTTATCAGTATCATGTAAATAAAATAATTACCGCTGCAATAAAACATAATGCCAACTAAACATAATCCTGACAGCTCTGTCCTCTTGAAACCTTATTACCACTGTACAGCCCATGTTGTACTGCTCCCCAATATACGTATGTTTTCTATTCTGCCTTAATTTATGCATATAAAAAATACAAAAATAATAAATAAATAAAATAAATGTAAGTTAAGTGATAACCGTGGCTATGTTCTTATTACCACTTTTGTATGCACCGTTGGTCAGTAATATACTGTTTGATTTTGTTGGTGTTTATTGTCTCAATACAGAAGGCACCAATACCTGAAATGTACAGAACAGGAATTAACACACATAGGCTACACCATCTCACCTATACTAGTACACACTCCAATGACTATACGCGGAACAGTACATCTTCCCTCCTTTTATTCATGATGACAGTTCTGTATTGCAGTTCTCTTTAGTTCCATGAACGGCGGGTTCATCTCTCCATCCATTTCGGGTCATCAACTTCATCCATTCCAGAGCTTTTACTTCCATCGGATCCAGTCTTCAGCTCCATCTGGTATTTCTTCGGTTTTATAGTACGACATGGTCGCCTAGCAGTGAGTGGTTCCTCCTCGCTGTTCTCGTGCCTGGACTTATCCATCCCTGTCCTCGGCATGTTGGCTTGGGTTGTTTCCCGGTTTCGATGAGTGTTGTCGGTTCTCTCGGCCGTTTTGTGGCTTCCGTCCGTGTCACTGTCTGCTGTCATTACCTCCTTGGCATCTCCTGGAACTCTTCTCATCTGGGATGTGCTGCGTAATATCTTCTTGGGTCCTCGCTGTAGAATAGCTGAATCACCTCGCCTTTCACTTATCGTCCACGGTTTAGGATCATAATTAGTTGAGCTTGTCTTTCTTGGTTTGCTTCAGGAGCACTTGATTAGTTGGTCTCAATTCGCTAGTTTGGACTTATTCCGGTTGTCTATCCGGAGTTTCAGTTTGTCCTTTTCTCTTTTATCTCTCTTGCGTGCCACATCCCAACGTGTCACTTGTGTGTCTTCTAAGTCATGACTCACTTGAGGGAGTTTCACCTTGATGTTCCTTCCCATGAGGAGTTTGACTGGTGTCTCACCCTTTCATCGAGTGTGGGGTGTTCCTGTAGTGCATCAAGAATTTACCGAGTTGCCGTCTCCAATCTTTCCCCTCAGTATGCATCGCCCGGAGTGTGAGGGCGCGGGTTCCCTCTCTGTATCTACACCACCCTCATCTTACTTACTTCTCTTAGTCTTACTCTTACTCAGTTCCGTCACCTATTCTTTTGGTAGCATGGTCGAGGGTCTAGGCACATGGGTATGGTAATTCTGGTATCAAGTCACTTGGATGGAAATAAAGGTAAAATACTGTGGGAGAAAGGAATACACCTAAAGTACTCTAAAAACAAGTTTATTAATATGCAATCAATGGGAAAGATATTGTATTAATCATATAACTACCAGGCTCAACTCCTGGGCTTATTGCAGACAGTACTTACTCAACATACTCGTAAATAATTAAACTAGATATACAGGGTCCACTACCCATGGGATAATATTTCCAACTAATTATCCAACATACATGTTACAACCCTCTCTGTGGACATACACTTCCAGAGCAACCCAGGGTAGAACACTAGGGCTCCTGTTACTGTTATTATTAGGTGAGCCAGACACATGGCTGGTCTGGGGTCTGGGCCAAGCCGCGTAAGAGGCAGCACATTAATCAGGCACATCGGTGCATCGTTTCATATACCTGGTTATCTACTACATCCGGGGCCGTTGTTGAATGGTTGCAAGAATCACAATGGGATCTGGAGAAACATTGAAGCAGCGTCAAGGAGCATGACAACAACAACTCTCTTGTCTAGACGACAGACGTATTTACGTTATATTACTTCTACACTGGGTGAATGACAATTCAACTGTTAAATCATGAACACTGGTGAACACTGATATTCACATTGACTGAATTAACTGAATGGCTACACAAAACATACCTGGAGAAACATTGAAGCAGAGCACTCTCGCTGGTTCGTGGTTTGACAATACTTACAAACAAACTATGTTACTCATTCAAAGATGACCCTCAGTTGACAAGGTTTGGCGAATTACTTGAGTTGATTTACACAGACTAATTCAAGATTGAGCTTCCCAGAGAAGTGGAATAACGCATTGACAACTGTCTTCAAAAAGGCGGGACTCTGGGAGGAAACACAAGTGTAGCGTCTATGGGGAAAAAACACGTCTTCTCAGGGGTCGCTAACTCACTCATGTTTTGCTGGCGTGGAGTTTAATAAGAATCATTAGTTAAATAGATCAGCAGTCAACGTGACCATGACAGGAGTGCTTTCAACATGGTTGAGAAGAACCGCTCAATTTCCCCATTTGCTTGGGGATGATATGGTGTCACTTTGTGGTGTTTTATTCCCATTCTTCACAGAACTGTGCAAACTCCTTGGCTCTGAACTGTGGTCCGTTATCTGACACGATGACTTCTGGGGTGGGTATCTGTGTTGATGGTTTTGACCACAATGGCTTCTGGCCACCGGGATCCTGCATCGATGATTCCCAGCACATAGTTGTAGTGAATCTCTCCCCTACAATTGCGTAGCCGCATTCCAATGCGACAGTATCCTAGCATCCAGCGAGCTGCCCTGGGGGAGGTCACCACCTGCTACGTCTACCCTAGCAACAGAGTCAAGCAACCGGCGAGTTCCCACGGGTTTACTTCCCGGCTACCGTGTATATAAGCTCTCAGTCTTCCATTGAGGTTCATTCTGCCCTAAGTTCCTGAACACGCAACACCTCCAAGCAAGCTCCTCGCTGTCCAGCTCTCTGATTCAACCTGGAGGTGAGAGCAATGAATACAACATCTCCTCTAACCAAGCTCCTGCACATCTACTCTTCCAGCACGCTACCACTACACGTGTCTTTGAGCAAGCCACCACATGGCATCTCCAGCACCAGACTGTTTTGTATATAATACATTTTATAAGTAAGAAAACTAATATCTAGAATTCCCCATCCATCCCATCCTGAGTGCTAGATACAACATAATATCACGAAACCCTACAATAGTGACCCCGAGTGACGCACTCACACAGGATGGAGGACGGACGGATCAGTCACTGACTTTCAACCACAACGTCGAGGACTGGTTAGATCATGTGGAAGCACTCTCATCGGCTCACAAGCTACTGACGACAAAAGCATGGTGCCCCTGCTCTCCTTCTGCCCACACGGTGAAGTCGTCACGCATGTATCACGGACTACTCAACCCTCCAGAGAACAACAGGCCCGCTATTTCGGGTGGGACGCCTTAAAAACGCATTACCGACGGACCCGCCCCAGTCTCCTGCAGAACCCATTCTTCAATCTCCCTTGGAAACTCAACTCCGGACTCTCTGGGAGGAAGATGTGTAGGCTGAACTCCCGGCACTCAGACAGACTTCCAAAACTCATCCTGCGCCAGTTTCACGCACAAAAGCTCCCCACAAGTACGCACGCCCTGTCCGCAGTAGATTACCTGACGACACCGAACTACGCAAAACCGCGCGGCAGATAGAATATTCAACGAATGTCTGGCCGCATGCCCGCGGCGGCCACGGACAACCCAACGACCACACCAGCATTTACCTCTGGAACTTGGTAAGCTGGGTCAACACCTCAGCCGAGCAATACCCTCACAAGACATCAGGGACCTGCTGCAAACCTTGGAACACCATTGAACAGTTCTGTTCTCCATGCTCGCTGCTGGCCTGTTCATAACCCACACACTGCGCCCCATAACCCCGACGTGCCCTCCTGCCCCGGAAACCGCCGCCAGCCCCCAGCACAACGAATACACTGCTGTGCCATGCCGCAAACCACTCAGTGGTCACACCTCCACTTCGCCCCGGTTTCGTCAGTCCTGATCACCGCACCTCAGAGAGAAATATCATTCCACCAGACAAGCAAGACACCAGGGACCTTGTTGCAAACTTTGAATAAGATGGACATCATTGAACAGCTCTGCTCCTCCATGCCTGGGCTTCTTTCTCCTGTTCCTGCCCCAGACCCCGCCTTTTCGCCAGCCCCCAGCACAATGTACTTACCTCCCCTGTTGGTACCATCAACGTTTTGGCGCTAAAGCTAGACGTCAGACTCCCTGCAACTACACGGTAGGCGAAGCAACATTGACGGAGACTGGTAGGCGCTATAACCTCGGCCACTAATAAGCAGCACATCACACAACTTACTTCTGACATTGACCACTTCCACTCCTGCCGCCCGTCACGACTCATTACAAACACTACATCACACGGTTTTCATTCAAGGCCATTGCCCCACGCCAGCCTTCCCACCGCCCCTGAACACATTATCCTGCACCTCCTTCGCCACTCTGCACTCCACCATTGCCACTTAGGAGCACCACCCTGCCCAAGGCCGATTTCGGCATACCCCTCTTTTCATCCTCAGGTACCTACTGCCCTAACGACCCTGCAGCTGGCCCCACACCCACATACCCCACCTGGCCTCCACCTGGGTGGCGATAGAAGCACCACATCTCGCCGAAGTACAACCTCTCCCCTATCCACAACCCTCCTTCCCCTCTGCTTCTCCCACAGATCCGTGCCTGACAGAGTCGTCTCCGGCAGCGGCCGACTGATCCACACCCCTGCCCGTTATGTCTCAATATGTGAGATACAACCCTGCTGACAAGTCTCCTGCAGCGCCTGGAGGGGAGAGGGAGTATTGCAGTGATCTCTCCCCCTACAACTGCGCAGCTGCATTCCAATAGGACAGTATCCTAGCAACCAGCGAGCGCTGCTCAATGTGGGTCACCACCACACATGTCTACCCTAGAATGAGTCACAACCGGCGAGTTCCCACGGGTTTACATTTCCGGCCGCTATGTATATAAGCCTCAGTCTTTCCTTAATATTGAGATCTGGCGACTGCTGGACCCGGAGCTGCGAAGATTCGCCCTTTTTGCCGTACGTTTGAGCAGTCTGCAACTTTGTTGTGATAGGACATCAATCCTGGTGATTGTATCTTTACTCAACATAGTGACGGTGTAATTACCATCAAGCAGATTGTACGGAAAATTCCACTTGAAAACAAATATTTGGGCTCTCAAATTTTGACTACTACTCGGTGCGTCTACGTCCTGATTGGCCAATCAGTGCCTCTACGGTGGCGTGATATGCAATGCTGATTGCGGTGCTCTGATTGGCTAAACTGAACGTGGCGTGGTAGGTAGGCTGTTTCTACTTTCAGTCCTCTTCTTTCCCTTTTTTTCATCCCCTTGGCGTACCTGGGTTCTTTGAACGGGAGGCGGGACTTAGCGGCTGGCTTAATGATCCGGCAAGGAACCCTGTGATAGGTGCAGCAGGGCACCCCTTGTCCGGGGGTCACCGGTAGGTGGGTAACTTTAGACATAATCCATAGTCACAGGTAACCTGGGTGCAGAACCCCACGAGCCCGACGCCCGGGTCCAAGAGGGGGGGCGGGGGGTCGCCCCCAGGCAGGAGCCTCAGTTATAGGTGTAGATTAGATGTAATCAAGTGAAGATGACAACAAGCATTAGAATAAAAACATAGAGATAAGGACACTCTATTGAAGGAAAGTGGCAGAAATCACTTGCTACCAAATTGCAAGTCCTACTCAACAAGAATATTCAGCACCAATGACGGTTTTAAAGTAATCTGTAAAGATGACTTTGATTCAGATAAAACTTTCTCAAAAGAAGCCAGAGATATATTTTACAATGAAGGCCTTGTTGTTGTCATGCTACCAGAACAAAAAGCAAAAGATCAGTTTTCGTTCGTCAAGTCGACCAAGATCGGGAGGAAGACATCTGAAGACCTGAAAGATGAACTGGGAACGCCGCAGGTGATGAAGATTGAAGAAGTCATTAAGATAAAAGACTATACCTTATGTTTTTAAGATTACTTTTGAAGAAGTGTCAATATTGAGAAAAAGTTTGTATAAACAGGGCTTTCTACTGACCAACATGTCAGTCACACCACATCAAATAAAGAAGGAGACATCTATCGGGTCTGCAAACTTGCTTTCTCCTGCTACAAATATGCGAAGAACACACAACGAGAGAGAGACTGTCCGGAAAAGAAAAAAGTACTGCTCAGATTGTGCAGGCGACGACCATACCTACACTGAATGTAAGAATACACATGTTGGCTGTCTCAACTGTGGAAGAGAAACGAATGCATACATAGGGACATAGGACGTTAGCAATGGTATGCCCAATAAAAAAACACATGATAAAGAAGCAAGGAACAAGAACAAGGAAAAGGAACAAGATTAAGAAGGATAATACATACGTCGAAATAGCCAAGAGAGCGGTCCAAGAGGCTCATAGACCAGAATTCACCATATTAAACTTAAGTGAGCCAATACATGACAAGGTAATGATTAGTATGATCCATGCAATATTTGCACAATATCATTGCACCCGATCATACAATGAGGAATTAAGGAAATGCTTAAATCTTCGAATAGCCTACCAGAGATGATATTTCCATGAGAATCCACAATCCGAAAAACTTTTCAGGCAACATATGCAAAGCGAACTGAGAGAAAGACTACAGCGGACAACAAAGGTTTGAGCAAGGAGCAACAGCTGATACAATAAGAACACAAGCGACCGATAGAGATCCCAGACAAATGACTAGAAGTGACAAAGAGAAGATAGAAATAACAAAGGACAGACTATAAGCCAAAGGAGAGGAGGAGAGAAGATAAGATGGAAAAACTGACCAATATACAACCTGAATCTGCTGAAGATATTGATTAAAGTTATCACTACAACAAAACATGGAATCCCAAATATCGAGACCAACAGGGAGGACAATAGTAAAAAACTGTGAAGGAGGGATATACAAGTGGACATATCAAGAAAAACTCTAAGTGAAGATTGCGTCTGGTCACTAATTACTACGGACAAACTAAAGATTACGACCAATGACTTTGGGGCATTAGTAGACCCGTCAGAGCTTAGAAGAGCTGGAAGGGAAACAGGATGATAGGTCTCCACTTCAACAGTCACAACCAAGTATAAGAAATAATGGACAATAGACAAACAGTAAGAACTTCTTTAAGAATAATACAATACAACGTAAGAAACTGGAAGACTGAGAGAATTAACTCAAGTAATAGAGTAAGAAATTGACTCGACATTATACTAAAAACAGTCACAGAGACAGAAAACAACAAATATAAAAACTCGTTAACTATTATGTAAACCAAAGAAATAAATCGGGCGAGAAAAAATGACGAGAAGATAGCGGTTAAAAAAGAAACTTAAATTTAAAATCTAATTGATGACTTCAGGATGAATTTCTAGCAATAAAAATAAATACAACCTTGCCGGAGACGTAATTATTGCTACCATTTATCTCCCACCGACGACCCTACTTACTCATAGAAGATCTATTAAAATTGGCTAACAATAGTCATCCGATGTACATCTTAGAGACTTTAACGCCAGACATAGGATTTTTGATAATACAATAATAACGTCAGGAAACGCCCTTAATCAATTAATAATAAACTTAGGAA
Source organism: Homarus americanus (assembly GCF_018991925.1). Taxonomy (NCBI): domain Eukaryota; kingdom Metazoa; phylum Arthropoda; class Malacostraca; order Decapoda; family Nephropidae; genus Homarus; species Homarus americanus. The sequence continues at coordinate 1,493,855 of NW_024753828.1, read as the reverse complement.
ACCAAATCATCTGGGACCTAACTTTCCCAACCTGAGAACTACACACAATCGACACCAGACAAAATTTTTAATAACAATAAAGCCTTTTTCAATTACTATATAATACAGGGACTTTCATAGGCAGTGACCATCTGCCAATTATACTAACATCGTCAACAAGCCCCATATGATACTCAATAAAAAGAGACTGAAAATGAGTAAAACACTGGGACAGCCTAAAGACGACTTCTAAGTAATCACCACTGATTAACCTACAAGGAAAACAACAGAAGATATAGACTCAGAAATGGACAGACTGCACTCAGCAATAAAAACATCTATAACCAAACACACACTCTATTTCTACACTCTTTAGAACATTACCCAACAACAGACTATCAGAAGAAGTTAAATTAATCCAGACCTATTACAATGAAATAAACAGGTATGGAAAGACACGGCAGGTAACAGATGGCTATATACGACAGATAGCACTACAGATAAAATTAGACGCATGTAAGGGAAGCAGCCAATAAAAAAATGGAATGATATTATAATGGCGGCTGACATGACTGAAAGATATAAAACATTTTGGACTTCCATGTTAAATATGATGGGGCACAATACAAAAACACCATACATTAAAGACCAAATGGAAACAAAATTGCACGAGGAAAAATGGAACAAGAGTCAGATTCAAAAAGGAATGGGTAAAAGTTTTTAAAATATCATGAGGAAAATAAGATTTTGATAGTGAAATACGAAGAAAGGATAGAAGAAGAACAAGACAAATACATAGAATCACCCCAAGGCAATATATAGACTATAACTTATTACCTAATAATCAAATAATAAACTATGGGAGAAATGATACTGTCTGGAGGAAATTTAAGGAAAAAGCCTGGGCTCACAGGTATTACACGAAATACACTCATGAATCTACCTGAAAAACATTTTTAAATACACTATTAAACATTTATAACGCATGCTTAATAACTGGTTACTTCAGACAAACTAAAATACAAAATTATATTTATTCCAAGGAGGAAAGGACAATATGAAATATTAAACTACAGGCCAATATCTTTGTATTAGAAATTACCGGGAAACTATTGAAATATTAAATTCAAGACTTATAGCCTTTTTAACACAACATGGGAAAACTAACAACAGACAACATGGATTTATGCTCAATAGAAATAATTCTAATCCGCAAATAGCTACAATAACGGAAATAATTGCAATAGAAAAAAGCAAGGGTAACCAGATCAATATAATTTTATGATGTTTTGGCGCTTTTGATAAAGTTTACATTTAGGCTTGAATATAAATATTAAAACTGGGACTTAACGAATACTTGCTAAGAATATTGTGTAACTATTTAGATGATAGGAGAGCACAAATTCAAATTGGAAACTTTATGGGAACTATGTTTAACCTTGAGAGTGAGTACCCTGCTGAGGATGCCGCTCTTCTCTCATAACACTATATATAGCAACTTATACTTCAGACACACCTCAACCCACTCCCTTTAGCATGAATATGTATCGTTTGCTGATGATATTACCAAATAGTATCATACCCAGGAAAATCCTAACTCAATTTATGCACTCTACACGGTAGAGAGCGATAAAAACATAAATGATTTTGAGAAAAATGGAAAATCAGAACAACAAGAACAAATTCAAGATAATACTCGTACCAATAGCTAAGATTAAAACAAGTCCAGTAATAGTCGACCAGGAACTATACCCATACGACATCGAAGGCAGGATGCTTGATTAAAACTAACAAAAAGAGGATATATGTTTATACTTAAAAAGATAAAATAACGACAGGTAAGAATAAGATTATCAAAAAATAAACGTTTTAAGAACCTTAGCATTAATAACAAAAGAAGATTTATATTGCCCTTGTCAAATCAATTATGGATCACCTACCCATCCCATTGAACACCCTTAGTAAAACGCATTAAAAGGCAGGTTACAAACAGTACAAATACAGTTCTCAGATTTATATATAACATAAAAATATACAGACCACATCAATAATGAATAGTTACACAAGAGAGCAAACTTCTTAGCAATCAATGTAGATATACACACAAAGCTGTAAATATTTGGAAAAAGTGACTGAACTTAACACAGAAACATATCAAAACTGGGTAAATAATATAGACAATGAAGAATTCCAAGAACACAAAGTTGGTTTAAATAGCCAGGAAGAAAGTAATTGAACCATCTCCTGCCCCAATATACATATATAAAACATTAACAGAGAGAATAGAAGATGAGGAGGACCTACCAGCCCACACAAGAACCTGGCAGGCCTTCCATACAGTGTACCTTTTAGACTAACATGTCTAATATTTAACATTTAACATTTAACATTTAACATTGAACTAACATCTTAGCGAAAAAAAAAAAAAAAAAAATGTGACTACCTCCCAGCTACACAAGGATTCCAAGTGGCCACTAACTCCATAAAAAAAAAAAAAAAAAAAAATAATAATAATAATAATAATAATAATGATTACCTCCCAGCTATATCAGCCAGAAATAGTAATTGAACCACCTCCTGCCCCTAACATACATTTCTTACATAAACACATTAGAGGAATAAAGATGAGAGTGACCAACCAGCTCCACCAAGAACTCAGGCCTCTCCACAGTGTACCTTAGGACTAACACAACTAACACTTCTTAACTAACACTCAAAAAAAAAATGGTGACTACCCTCCCAGTTACACAAGGACCCAAGTGGGCCTGTCAACTCCAAATAATAATAAAAAATAATAATAATAGCAGCATTATATAAATAAACCAATATTAATACAAAGCAATCTGACGACCCAAGGAGCAGAACAAAGATAAACACCAATAAGAAAGATGAAGCGATCTGCTGAGCTTCCAGATTCTTTCTACTCCTACCGTATTTCAGTTTCACCACTTTTCCTTCAACCCCACAATCTTCTTTCAATTTCCTGAACACGCAACATCTCCTCCAAGCAAGCTCCTCGCTGTCCAGCTCTCATTCAATCTGGAGGAGAGCAACACACAACATCTCCTCTAACCAAGCTCCTGCACAGATACCTCCTCAAGCACGCTACTCACTGCACGTGTCTCTTGAGCAAGCTTCTCGCCACACGGCATCTCCAGCACCAGACTGTCTTGTATATAATACATTTTATATATGAAAACCACCACCTAGAATTTCCATCAATCCCATCCTGAGTGCTAGACAACATAATATCACGAAACCCTACATAGTCACCAATAGGGAACGGTCCACATATGTCCACGTGGATTACCTCCCACGGCCCCTTCATCTCAGACATATTCACCGGATTGGCTTGTTTTCTTGTGTCGAGGCTTGCTCATGGGATGCATTGTCTGAGTGCCTTCTCCACGTCCTTGTTGATAGTTGGTCACCATACCTTGCCTCGGAGTAGCGCCTTGGTCTTGACCATTCCCAGGTGTGTTTCATGTGCGAGTTGCATCGTGCGTCGTTGTAGTGTTTGGGACATTACGATCCAGGATCCCCTCAACACGAGTCCCCGTTTTGATGTCAGTTCTGCAACTACGTGGTTGAAAGGCTCCGTTAGTTTATCCGTCCAGTCATTCTTGGCGATGGCGTCTTCGAGGGCTCTTGTAATCGGATCCTTCCCTGATTCTTCGAGAATTTCGGATAGTGTCATAGCTTTCGGGATCCCGTTGGCAACCACATACTGTAGTTGATGAATCCCTCTGCCAGTTTCTCTTCTTCAGAGATTTGAGCATCGAATGGCAGGGGTTGTCTAGACAGTATGTCTGCCGGATTGTCACTTCCTTTGATGTGTTGGACCGTGAAGTCATACTGTTGCATGCGTAGGATCCACCGGAGTATACGGGCTGATGGTTTGCCTTTCGGGCTGAAGAAGGTCGTTAGTTCTCGGTGATCGGTCATGATGGTGAATTCTTTCCAGTAAAGATATAGAGGAAATTTTTCACATGCCCAAACTATGGCTTAGGCTTCCCTCTCCAGCTGACAATACTGTCTTTCCACCTGAGTCAGTGTTCGGGAGGCATAACTGATGGGTTTGAGTACCCCATTGGTGGTTTTGGCATAGCATTGCCCCAAGTCCTACCGGACTAGCATCCACAATTAGTGTGGTTGGTAGCCCAGGGTTGAAGTGCATGAGTGCTTCGCTCCTCATGACGGCCTCCTTCAGCTTGTTGAAGCATCGCTCTTCTTTTTCTGTCCAGGTCCACTTACTGTTCATTTTCGTCAGGTTTTTCAGAGGTTCGCTCAATGTCGCTAATCGTGGTATGAACCTGGTCAGGTAGTTGATCAGACCTAGGAAGCTGTGGACTTCTTGAACCGTTTCTGGCCGTCTGAACCTCTTCACGGCTTCGATTTTTTCATCTGTCGGTTTGATGCCCTCTTTGGATACAGTGAATCCATGGAATTCAACTTCATCTATGTGGAACACGCTTTTGTGTTGGGAGATGGTGAGATTGTTCTCCTTCAACTTTTGCAGTACTTTTTCCAGAGCACTGTTGTGTTCACTCGTATCCTTGCCCCAGACCAGGATGTCATCCGCTCCATTCCGACAATTCGGACACTTTTGCAAAATCTGTTGTAGCAGACGTTGTCCTTGTTCTGCAGCTGATGCAATGCCTATGACAAATGCCTTGTACCTGTAGATACCGTAGTCGCACGAGAATGTTGTTATGTCTCTCGATTCGGGGGTTAGCTCGATCTGATGATAGTATGAGTTTAGGTCGATTTTTGAGAATTTCGTGGCCCCGTTAATTTCGCTGAGTAGTTGTTCCACGGTTGGTATAGGCTGGCGCATGCGTTTCACCGCTTTGTTTGCTATGCGGAGGTCTGCGCATATCCTGATATCTCCATCTGGTTTTGGAGCAGTCACTAATGGGGACACCCACGGTATAGGGCCTTCCACACTCTCGTTGATATCATTATCTAGCATTTCTTGTATGTTCTGTACGACTGCACCTCGAATGTGAAATGGTACTCTCCGAGGTGGCTGTGCGACGGGTTTGACATTTGGGTAGATGTCGAGCTTGAGTTGGAAGTTTTTCATTCTCCCCAGTCCATTCAGCGCTGGTAGATGTTATTCCAGTATCCTCCGGGTTGATCAAAGCATCTCACTGGTCGTAATCCGTTTATTCTGGTGGATACTGAGAAGGCCAAGATCCAAGCTGGCTCACTCGCTCAGAATATTCCCTCCCTGTTTCGCTGTTGTTACCAGGATTTTGTGTGCGACTCTCTTCGATCCATTTGTCAGTGTTGCAAAGAACTCTCCTCGGAGTGGGATGGGAATGTTTCCATACGCTTTAGGTTGGATATTCGTTTCCTTGAATACTATGTTCGGTAGTATTTTGAGGATGTGGTCGAATGTGCTCCCGTCAATTAGATTGACGTTTGCCCCTGAGTCAATCAACATTCCAACCGGTACGTCTTCTACCATCACCTTTTCCTCTGCAGTGTTGTCTGATGTCACTCTGAACACATAGGTATGGCCATCGTCAGATTCTTTTGTGTTCTTGGACGACACCTGGTGTACATGATTGTCGTCGTTACCCGTCGAACTGTCCTCCCTCAGTTGTCTGACCCTCTCTTGTCGGTTATGTTTTTTTCTGCACCCGGTGGCAAAGTGGTTGACGATTCCACAGTAGTTGCAATTTTTTCCAAATGCAGGACATTGTCTCTGTCCATGTCGATGGCCAGTGCCATTACACCCGAGACAGTTCAGTTTTGGGTCGCGTGGCATATCCTTACTTTGTTGTCTTCAATTGCTTTCCCAGTCCCGCTGCTGTAGTTGTTTGTATCTTGTGTTTACCTTGTTCACATTGGTGCCTTCTTCACCTTGCTCCATCTGGCAAGCTTGGGCTTTAGTTGATTCGTAAGTGTAAGCGATTTGTAGAGCTTTCTGTACTGCTATGTCTGTCTCCTTCAGTTATGCACGACACATTTTATGTGAAGAACATTTCTCCGTCAACTGGTCGATGATGGCCGTGTCAAGGTTGTAGTTGTCGAAGTTGCACTTGGCCCCTTGTGTATGTAGGCGGGTTACGTAGTTGTGTGTACTTTCCCCGACCTCCAGCGCCAGCATCCGAAACTTGTGTCGTTCAAATGCTTTGTTTGTTTTCTCACTGAAGTATTCATCAAATGCTGTTCTCATTCTTTTGTACGTTGGCTCTGTTTGGTCTGTCGGTTTCGCTGGACGCAATGTCTTCATGATTTCCTTCAGTTTCTTTCCTCCATAGAATCTGAAGAGTGCTAGTCTTTTAGTATCTTCAGTTATGATGAATGCAATGAAGGCATCTTCAGCATGCTCTATCCAGTCCGTCATGCTTGTGTTTGGTCAGTCTCCTCTAGCTCTAGAGGTTGTAGTGTTGGTATAGCAGTGGCCATGTTGTGAATAGATGTATGTGCTTGATCCTCGTCGCCAATTTACTGTATTCACCGTTGGTCAGTAATATACTGTTTGATTTTGTTGGTGTTTATTGTCTCAATACAGAAGGCACCAATACCTGAAATGTACAGAACAGAAATTAACACACATAGGCTACACCATCTCACACCTATACTAGTACACACACTCCAATGACTATATGCTTGGAACAGTATAACCATCATGCTATTGTACTATTCCAGATGATACTAAATGTTATATAATACTTCCTTGAGATGTATCGTATATATCAGGTGCCTCAAAGAGAGCTCAGGTTCTCAACTGGCTCAGCCATGTTAATATTGTTATCAATCCACTGTGTATCTGTATTTTTCTGGCTAAATAAACTGTTTCAATTCAATTCAATTCAATTCCTTAAGTCAATAATCTCTCTTCTCTTTCTCTTCGTCGCAATGTTGTTTCACTCTCTCTTTTACAGGTACTTTAACAGGTAATTTTCCGTGGATTGGGCAGCCTGTGGACTGCCTGTGGTGCCCACAGTTTCTGTGTGGATGTAGGTCACTCTAGAATAACCTTTATAGTGTAGTGGATTCCTCCCCTACAAACGCTGTTTGTCGATGAGTAGCCGACCCCGTGAATTCCCCAGTGTATGCCTCGTGGTCTAGGTCAACCAGTGCCGCCTTACATGGCGGAGGTCAACTATTAAGCCACGCCTACCTCCGCTATATAAGACCTGACCTCGTGGTGACCTATCTCTTTCGACTTACACCAACCAGCAAGCACCACCTCCTCCGCTCCTGCCTGGCGGCCCTCGCTCCCGCCGGCGAGCATGGCGACCCACAAGCTGGTCCTCCTCTGAGCACCCTCACCAACCAGCTCTCTCTACATCACGCTTGTAACCATGCTGCCACTTCCCAGCACCAAGCTGCATTGTACATCCAATACAACATGTATACAGAGAGCACATTGTGAGTTTCCTTTCTCCATCCCATCCTGTGAGCGAACCAAACTACGTACCCCACAAATGGTGACCCCCGGAGATTCGCACTCACACAGGATGGAGGAGAAACCGATCACTCTCCCAGTCTTCAAGAAACATGGAAGACTGGCTTATCCACCCAGAAGCAGCTCTCATCGGCTCTACAGCTACTGTCTCTACACCGCAGGTTAGACACCCTAGAACAGCACTGCTTCTCTAAGAAGACACCAGCTCCTCTTCCTGCCCCAAGCACCACGTCCTACCGACCCCAACACACCCGTCCTGCCTCAGACGCCGGCCCCGGCCCAGCAGTATCCCCTGCCACTGTCCTGGACCCTCCTCCTGACACGGGCCCTCCTCCTGACGCGGGCCCTCCTCTGCTCCTGCCTGGCAGCCCCTGATCCCGACGCGGCCCATGCGCCTGAGTGCGGCCCCACGCACCCTCTTTTTTTCCCTCAGGTACTCCCTGCTACTGTCCTGCACCCTGCTGCTGCTGTCATGCACCCTGCTGCTGTCATAGACCCTCTTCCTGACGCAGCCCCTGCTCCTGACCCAGGCCCACACACTCCAGCAGGCGCATCTGAAGACTCTGTACCTGTTGCGAGGGAAGCACAACATTCATCGACCCCACACACCCTTTTTCTCCCTCTCTTCTCCCACAGATCTCGTGTGTCTAGACAAAGTTGTCTCCACTAGCGGCCGGCTCATCCACGCCCTCGCCGTTATGTCTCACATGTGGCATGCACCGCCCGTTCTGCCTCACATGTGCCATGCAACCCTGCAGACAACAAGTCTCCTACACCGCCTGGAGGGAAGGGGGAGTATTGTAGTGGATTCCTCCCCTACAAACGTTTGTCGCTGAGTAGCTGATCCCGCGAATTCCCCATTGTATGCCTCGTGGTCTAGGTCAACCAGCGCCGCCGCCTTACATGACGGAAGTCAACTATTAAGCCACGCCTATCTCCGCTATATAAGACCTGACCTCGTGGTGACCTACCTCTCTCTTTCTACCTACACTCACCAGCATGCACCTCCTCCTCCTCCTCCTGCCTGGCGGCCCTCGCTCCCGCCAGTGACCAATGGTGACCCACAAGCTAGTCCTCTGAGCACCCTCACGAACCAGCTCTCTCTACTCAATGCTTGTAACCATGCTGCCTTCCCAGCACCAAGCTGCATTGTACGTCCAATACAACATGTATACAGAGAGCACATTGTGAGTTTCCTTTCTCCATCCCATCCTGAGTGTGAACCAAACATCTCGTACCCCACAATAGTACATCCTTCTTTCTTCAACACAGCCAAACTGTGGAATGCTCTCTCTTCTGTGTTTCGACACTTATACAATCTGTCTCTCTTCAAAAAGCTAGTTTTCCGACATCTTTGTGGTGTAGATTAACATACTCTTATCCCCCCCCCCCCCAATCCCCATTGTAAGTCAATGATCTGTGCCCTTTGGGGGGGTCTATTCTCCGAAAAAAAAGGTAACCCAGACAAGCCACAGTAAGGCTTTGCTTTTACTTTTTACTTTTATCCTCTTCGCCACTGATCGGCTTGTTAGCCGCTTGGGCGATCGGTCACTTCTCTTTTCATTTATATTCTTCACCAAAAGATCGGCTCGCTAGCCGCCCGGGCGATCGATCACGTCTCTGTCACGCACTGTTGGCAAATACTGGGCATGCACCGGCTCCTGAATGTACCTGAACCCGCTCCAGTGTTGGTCAAGTCTTTTCTTGAAAGAGCTCACACTCGGTGCCGTCACAACACTCTCTGGTAGATTGTTCCAAGAGTTTACAACTCTCACTCCGAAAAAGTTTGCCCTCACGGTTTTCCGGACTTGCGGCTTCTTCAATCTTGAGCTGTGACCCCTTGTGGGGCGAGCGTCCGCCAGCTCCAAGTAAGGACACTCAACTGAGTAGTGCACCCTGAGATGCTTATACACCTCAACTAGGTCCCCCCTTGCCCGTCTGTAGTATAAGCTAGGCAAGTTCAGGCGCTCCAATCTCTCAGGGTAGTTGAGGTGCCGCAGTGCAGGCACCAGTCTGGTGGCCCTCCTTTGAACATTTTCAACCAACTGACAGTCCCTAGCATATCTCGGGGACCAGACGGGGTGACAGTACTCCAGATGGGGAAGCACTTCACTCCTGAAGATCGTCACGAGGGACGGACCGTCTAGATATCTGAGCTTTAACAATATCAGTACAGTATTACAAAAAATTTAAAATAATATGGATAATATATAAGATAATATCTAACAGTAAAAATATAAAATGAAATTGTGAAAATATTTAGTAGTATTTTTTAAAATAATGTGTTGTTATCTTATATAAAATTGCGGAAAATATCTTTAAATTGAGACTGTATTAGTAAGTGAATGTTCGTACGTAACTATTGAATTAAAGCTCAACTATACCAAAACAATAAAATTTTCTCTTGGAAATAATATTAAAAACATGTAATTAATTATTAATTTAACTTAAAAAATATGAAAATGTAATAGTAGTTTGTGTATATATTAGTGAATAAAGAACAATAACTTTAGAGATCAAGAAATTCAAGATCAAGGAGGAAGTATCGGACGCGGTGAGGGTTTGGCGGCAACACGACCTGATGTAGAGTAACGTGAGGTAATTTGGTCTTGTAATAATACTGTTTAATTAGTAACACGACTGGTTGTAGAGTAACGAGGTAATTTGCTCTTGTAATAATACTGTTTAATTAGTAACACGACTGGTTGTAGAGTAACGAGGTAATTTGCTCTTGTAATAATACTGTTTAATTAGTAACACGACTGGTTGTTGAGTAACTTGAGGTAATTTGCTCTTGTAATAATACTGTTTTTCTAGTAAAATCAACATACAGGAATCACTTGAAGAATCATCGCCCCAGCATATTTCACCTGAAGATTAACTACCTTAATGCTAACTTAACCTAACCTAAACCTATTCTATCCTAACCTAAACCTATTCTATCCTAACCTAAATCTAACCTAATATATCCTAACGTAACCTCATCCTCCCAAAATAGTTTTAGGGTGGTTTAATCTTTAGGTGAAATAAGCTGGGGTGATGATTCTTCAGGTGATCCAAATTTGGCATGCTATGTAGACTAGGTTTTTTTTTTAAAAGTTGCTCATAATGTCCCACAATAATTTTGGATCCAGTTGTAGGTATATCTGGTCATTTTTAACAACTTAGTAATTTTCACGTCGCAAATTATTAGTTTTCGAGAAAATCGCATTAATTTGCGTGGGAGTCATCGATATTCAATGACTCCTTAACAAATTAATGTGATTTCTAAGTCCCGTGTTGATGTTACCTCCTTCCTCAGAGAGCTCATGTGTGTTTGTATAGACGAACCACTACCTGCTCACTCTTAATAAGGTAAGGTTAGGTTAGGTTAGGTTAGGTTGCTTCGATGTGAGCTCTGTTGGGGGGTCCTGGGGCTCTTCTCCTTGGTTAGGTAATATATATATATTCTGAACAGTGGTGGTTAGGGCAGGTTTAGTTAGTACAGAAACTGATTTTGAGATGAAACCTAAGTTCTTCTGATGGGTTTTGGGTTTCATTTGAATGTGATAATTGTCTTTCACCAAAACTCGGCTTGATTTCTAAAAAAAAAAAAAAAAAAAAATTACTTTTCAAAAAAGGAAAATCCGAGCTAACTTTGGTCATTTGTATAGCATATCACTTGTTTTTCTGGTATTATTCTACTTTAGGACATAGTGCGCCCAAAAGTTATAAACATTTAGATCTCCCTATTCTGAGCATTTTGAACCCCATATTTACCAGGCGGAAATGGATAATAGCGACACAATTAAATTTAATTGATTTTACGTAGTTTTCAGTCATTGTCTGTAAGGGGATGTTATCGGCGCATCACACAAGCGCAGCATTGACTGACTTCATCCAGTTGTGACCAATGATGTATCGATATCATGGGAATTTTTTTCGACCAATCACATTTAATTTTTTTTTAAGGAAGCAGCCTGGGTATGATTTTAATTTCATTGACCAGTCTCACAATGGCTGTGGTGGAGGTTGGTTGTCATTTGTGCTCCTACGATTATTTTAAGTTTATTGTCGAGAAAGATGATAATTCTATCCAATTCTTATGTATCCCTGGTCCTTCCACTTCTAAGGTATTGAACTCTCGGACATGGTATGCCCCAATGTTTTAAACTACTGAAACATTTAGGTTAGTTTAAGCTGGGCCTACTGGGGTTCCAGGGGCAGCGCCCCTGTCTAGGGGTTAGGTTAGGTCAGGTCAGCTTAGGTTTTATTAGGTTATTAGGTTAGATGACTCGTTTTCGTTTTCTACCCCACCCAAAAACCCCGATTTCCCTGGCTCTCCTCCATAATTGTTGGGGGGGGGGTGGCAAAAACGAGCAATTTCCGCCAAAAATGAAGGTCAGATTCGTTTAAAACACACCGAAATATACTGGAAAAACATATTGTTCAACCCCTAGGGACTCATGTCCTAAAGTAAAAATATACCGTTTCCTCTACCCACACCCAAAAACCCCGATTTCCCACAGGTCCCACAAGATGTCAAACTCAAGAATGAGTAATTTGTGATAGAATTGTTGTCCAGTATCATTCAAAATACATGAGAAACCATTGCAAAGATGTAAGTTTCATGTCCAAAACCATTATGGACAATTTGTAAATATTTGCCATAGTCTATGCAAGTATACAGTTCAACATGTGTTTAGGGAGCACATAGACTGTGGAGGTATATAGTTTGGTCATTTTTCGTTAACCACCCATCACCTTTGTATGATGTTTTTCTCTTACCATTTAATAGATCTCTTTGAGAAACGAAAGAATATACTGTACAAGTATTTAAATTTAGCGAGGCATTCCAAAAATAAACGTGATATTCGTGATTTATTTCTTGTAATAATCACAAATTACTTTAAGTTCCAATTTGATGTTATGGTGACAACGTTATGGTGCAATGCTACTCACTCGATCATTTAGGTACGGTTAGGGCGTGGCCTGTTAGGTTAGGTCAGGTAAGGTTAGATTAGTACGGAAACATAGTTTAGTTTTAACCTTTTTTTCCCCCATGAAAATTTTTCTTTTTTAGTTTTCTTGGTGTTTTAGATGATTGTGACATTTATTTTAGGTGAAATTCACTCGTTTTCACCCCCCACCCACCTCTGCTAACGGTCATGTAATATTTCAATGTGATTCTGGTTTATTAAAATGTTGTTTTTACGTAATGTAGTATTACTGATACATAATTGTCTTAGTATGCCTTATTGTGGGTAAAAATAAGTATACGATGATGAATAAACTCATTTAGAAATACATCATTACTTCAGGACAAAATCCGACAGGTTTGCAACAGTCAATCAGCTGTAACTTTTGAGGAGGGGGGGGGGCATCTTTTCTCAGCTGGGAAAAAACACGCTATAGTGGGTCGCAAATCCTGAAGATGTCTTGAATAAACACAAAACCTAAAGTATATTTAGAGATATTGTGATAGGTATAAGTATAAATGAGCAAAGTTGTGTCCCTTTAACATTACATTACTTTTTAAATTATGGAGTGAGAAAGCAGAAAGGTGTGGGTGATTAGAGAGATGGAGTGGAAAGGAGTGTAACAAGCACCAGTGTTGCCAAGCGACAAGTTCCTCAACAGCTGATCTTTTAATTCGCCTTCTTGCAGTCACTGGATGTTTGTTGTCTTAATTCTCGTGTGTGTGTGTGTGTGTTGAGCTTGCCAAGCACATAGTAGGATTTTAAAAAATTGATGAAGAGTTAGTTCAGGAGTGAGGTGGTGAGGTGACATGCCAAGACACTTACACAGCACACACATTATCAGCACTACTAAACCATTGTCTTATAACATTTTACATTATAATTTCTATTTTAAAATTAATTGATACATGATAGCTCGACAGGGCTACTTTTGCACTTAGACAACTGATCAATGAATAAACCAGGGCATATGGAGACTCATTATACATTAGTGATGTCACAAAGCTTTGAAACTGCAACCACAAAAATTATCACAACCTGTACTCAAATGTACTAAGTTAATTGCTGAAATTATTATGTATGGTGCAAGATAAGGGATGTTTATACTCAGATTAATTGCTATCTTACAAGAATTCCAGCAATGCAAGTTATGTTCTCCTAAGTCAGTGATATTTTATGAGCAAAAAAAAAAACCCTGCCTTTCATAATCACCCATCTCCCAGCCGGAGAGAGAAGGGTCTATTGGGGGTAAAAGTGACTGTGATGCCCCCCCCTACAAAGGGTCTCTTCAAACGGCTAATTCCCGTGTGTGTGTGCCTTCCGTACAGTCTCACTTTTTTCTCTTCCAATTTATTGGTCACTTCTATTGTATGTACATTACACAAAATTTAATAAAAGATCCATACAGTATTTTTTACATTAATTTTACTACATCTACAACCATCGTTAGTCGAGGCTTTAATGTCCACAAAATCAATACAATAAGCTCTAATACCCGCTCATTTCATCCCAAATACTGTTGGGAATCAGTCCTGTCCATATGGTATTGTAAGAGATACCGACTGGCATGATAGGATGACTCATTAACGAGTAATAGGTATAAAATCACAAAAGTTCCGTTGAATTTTTTTAATATACAGTGGTCCCTCAATTAACGAACACAATTCGTTCCACAGAGTCGTTCGTTAACTTAAAATTTTGTTAACCGAAGCCATTACAGTGATCCCTCGGTTAACGAAATTTCGGTTAACGAATTACCTTCTATAAGAATCTTCATTTCGGTTAACGAAAAAAATTCGGTTAACGAAATTCTTACGAAATCATGTCAACGTGTTTTCGCTTGCTCACCAGCTGGAATATTAGTCCGCCAAAACTGTAATCGGCTCTAGGGCTTAAATTTGTTCCCATTTGAGTACAGTGGTCCCTTGGTTAACGAGATTTCGGTTAACGAGTTACCTTCCATAAGATTCTTAACTTCGATTAACGAGTTTCTTACGAGCCGACCTCCACAATCCACATGTTTTAGCTTGCATTTCGAGGTCCACCAGCTGTAGTATTAGTCCGCCAATACAGTAATCGGTTCTAGGGCTTAAATTCCTTACCCTTTTAGTAAATATCAAGAAATTTATACTATTCAATAATTTTAAAAGTTTAATATTAAAATTTTTAGTCATTTTAACAATTATTGAACATAATTGAAGGTAGGGTCACTAGTTTGTGGCACGCCATCCAGCCTGCCAACACAGCATACAGGCGTCAGCCTTTGTGTCTTTTCAGTGGAGGTAACATCTTGCTTGAGACTCTCTTCAACTAAATGCTTTTTTTCTGTGGTTACAAGCAAATTATTGGTCAATTTGAAATTTATTTTACATATTGACAATATATAATGCAGTGCAGTGTTGATTTAAAAAAAATAATCCTGAATTACACCAAGAGAACTAAAATTTTATGGGTGAAATGCCCCAATGCCTTCTCTTCTCCCTTCTCCTCCACCCCCATTCTCATTCCCAGCATCATCATCCAGGAGCCTTCTACATACACACCTCAAAGTAAGTGTACTTTTCTACCTTTTTTGATGAATTTAGGCAATTTTTGGTGAACTGGAACCAATTACCCAAAAACCCATTGAAACAATGGTTTCGGTTAACGAGTTTTTCGGTTAACGAGCAACCTTCTAGAACGGATTGTGCTCGTTAACCGAGGGACCACCGTATATATCAAGAAGGTTGTACTATTCAATAATTTTCCAAGTTTTAGATTAAAATTTTTAGTAATTTTAACATTTGCAGTCGACCCTCGTTAATTCGGACCCCTTTAATCCGGATTTCGGATAATTTGGACAAAATATGAACGAACTTTTTTTTTTTTTTTTATAAGATTTGTAGGAATATTACCTACACGGACCTTAACCTAAAATGCTGGTCCACCCACTGCTGGGATAAAACACCAGCGTCTTTTTGGTCAAATGTAACATCTCCACCACTAGTGTGGGGGGGGATGCAACTTTTAGCTTCAAACATGAAAAATATTTACCATTTACTGCCAGTAAACAATGGAAACGTAAAATTTGTACCAATTAGTAATGAAAAGTTGTGCAGTTCCTTCAGCAAATGAAGCTCACCAACTTACAATAGGCTAAATTACCTTACAACGTGTTTTCAGTAGTCTATGTTGAAGTTCTTAGCACAGGCTAACTTACCATATCATATACGGTATCACAGTTCTCATCGATCTACAAAAAATACCGGTAATAAAAACCTTTTTGATATTTCACACTTAATATAATACCCGGTAATCTACTTCAACCTCCTATTGTTTACAACGACACATGACGCACCACCAGCTGTTGAGTATCAGCTACACGGTACACGTGTTTTTCGAATCGTTTTCAGTTAAAAAACTGTTACATCACATGTATATTTTACCTTAACTGTGCCTGAATGAATATATTCTCGGAAATAAATAGTAGTTTTGCTGAAACGTGATGTATTTCAATGTAAAATAGGATAAAATACATGACGAAAACAAAAGACTTTACCTAAGCTTCCGATGTTCTTGAGATGTTATTCGTTTTTTTAGTAGTTTTCGGTTAAAATACTGTTATATTACAATGGCATTCTATTCATACTGTGCTTGATATAATACATTCACGGAAATGTAATATTTTTGCTGAAATTACATACGTATTACAGTGGAAAGTGGGATAAAATCGTGACGAAAACAATGACTTTGAAATATAATGCAATATTAACCCCTAAATCGGTTAATTCGGACAATCGGCTAAAACGGACACCCTTCCCCCCTATTAGTCCGAATTAACGAGGGTTGACTGTATTTAACATTATTGGAGTACCGTACAGTGGTCCCTCGGTTAACGAGCGCCTCGGTTAACGAGCGCCTCGGTTAACGAGATTTCGATTAACGAGTTACCTCCCATAAGATTCTTAACTTCGGTTAACGAGAATCCCTCGATTAACGAGTTTCTTACAAGCCGACCTGAACATGTTTTCGCTTGCACTTGGCGGTCAACCAGCTGTAGTATTAGTCCGCCAATACAGTAATCGGTTCTAGGGCTTAAATTCCTTACTATTTTAGTAAATATCAAGAAGTTTATACTATTCAATAATTTTAAAAGTTTAATATTAAATTTTTTAGTCATTTTAACAATTATTGAACATAATTGAAGGTACCCGGGTAAGGTCACTAGTTTCATGCGTGCCAGCCAGCCTGCCAACACACCATACAGGCTTTAGTCTCTGTCTTTTCAATGGAGGTAACATCTTGCTTGAGACTCTCTTCAATTAAATGCTTTTTTTCTGTGTTTCCAAGCAAATTATTGGTCATTTTGAAATTTCTTTTACATATTGACAATATATAGTGCAGTGCAGTGTTATTTTAAAGAAAATAATCTTGTATTACACCAAGTTTAAACTTAAAATATCACGTGTTGAGATTGTTTGAATCCCGCATGGGGCTTAAGAGATCAAGAAAGCGATTTCAATCCAAACCAAGCAGGAAATTATAAAAAAACATGAAGAAGGCTTTAGAACAAATGCGCTATGCAAAGAATATGGCAATGCGACATCAACTGTGTCGACAATTCTTGCACAGAAAGACAAATTTAAAGAAGTGAAAGTGAGAGACAAATCTACCAGAGTGTTTAAAAGTAGATCCCTAATTGCAGAAACAGAGAGGTTACTTCTCATCTGGATTAGGGAAAAACAGATGAAAGGTGATTCAGTTTCTACTGAATTTATTTGTGAAAGAGCCAGGGAGATTTACGAACATTTAAAGACAGATCAACCTGGTTCTTCAGGCACAGAATTTGAAGATTTTAGGGCCAGCAAAGGCTGGTTCGAAAAATTTAAGAAAAGAAGTGACATTTTTTGTGTACGTAGTTCGGCATGGTGAGGCTGCTAGTGCTGATAAGGAAGGGGCAGCAAAGTTTTTAGTGGAATTTAAAGAACTGGTGGAAGAGGAAAATTATCTTCCACAGCAAGTGTTCAATGTGGACGAAACTGGGCTGTTTTGGAAAAAGATGTGCAAAAGAACATTCATCACCAGAGATGAAGCCTCTACCTGGGCATAAACCCATGAAAGACCATCTCACTCTATTGCTTGGTGCCAATGCTTCAGGGGATTTCCGACTGAAGCATATGCTTGTCTACCACTCTGAGAACCCCAGGGTGTTCAAACATCAAAAGTGGTAAGAGGAAAGCTTGGAGTTTATTGGAAGTCCAACCGTAAGGCATGGGTGACAGGACAGCTCTTTAATAAATGGGTTGTTGAGGTGTTTTGCCCTTCTGTCAAGAGCTACCTAACCACCAATAAACTCCCTTTAAAGGCTCTTCTCCTCATGGATAATGCCCCTGGGCATGACCCTGAACTTGCCAGAACTTTGGAGTATCAATTTGACTTTGTGAAAGTGTTGTTTTTGCCTCCCAACACTACATCAATCATACAGCCAATGGACCAGAATGTGATCAGCAACTTCAAGAAGTTGTACATGAAGAAAATGTTTAGGAGGTGTCATCAGGCAACTTCCACTGATCCTGAACTAACACTGAAACAGTGCTGGAAGACATAATTCAACATCCTGGAGGCTCTAAAATTGATTGTGTCATCGTGGCAAGAAGTCTCCACTAGATCCCTCAATTCTTCATGGAAAGCACTGTGGCCATCAGTAGTCCATGATTTTGAGGGATTTGAGGAAGAAACAGAGTTGGACCAGGAGATTGTGTCCATGGTCAGTCATTGGGCCTTGAAGTGGAGGAGGAGGAGGATGTGGAAGAGCTTGTGATGTCTCATGAAGAGGAACTTACTCCTGATGACTTGAAGCAACTGGATGAGATGTCAGAGGCTGACAATGGTGAGGAGGAAAAGGAAAGTTATGACCATATGTCAACTTCAGAGTTAAAAGATGTTATTTACTATTGGGAGAAGCTCAGGAAACTGGCTTCAAGGCACCCAGATGTGGAACAATCTGAACTAACTTTGTGTCATGTTGAAAGACACAATGGTCTCCTTCTTTAAACATATGTTAATGATGAGGAGGAGAGATGCCCCACAGACCACAATTGACACTTCAGTAAAAGGCAGAGGGAACAAGATGCTCGCCCTCAGCCTTCCACTTCAAGAAGGAGAGAGGATGTTCCTGGTGGAGAATCTGTCAGTCCAGAGGTTCCTGACATTTTCATGGAAGGTGACTCACCTTCCAAGAAGCAGTAAAATGCTTCTCCTCCACCTCCACTTCCTTCTCTTCTCCCTTCTCCTGCACCTCCCACTTCAAATTCACATCATCATCATCATCGAGGAGCCTTCTACATACACACCTCAAAGTAAGTGTACATTTCTACCTTTTTTGTTGAATTTAGGCAATTTTCGGTGAGCTGGAACCAATTACCCAAAAACCCATTGAAACAATGGTTTCGGTTAACGAGCAACCTGCTGGAACGGATTGTGCTCGTTGACCGAGGGACCACTGTACAGGAAACTAGTTTTTGGTGCGCCAATCAGCCACTTGACTCGCCAACCAAGGCGTCAGTTTGTATCTCTGGTCAGTGGAGGTAACATCTTGCTTGTGGCTCTCTTGAACATAAATTATTTTTACATTTTTACAGTACAATTATTGGTCATTCTGAAATTTATTTTACATATTGACAATATATAGTGCAGTGCAGTGTTGATTTAAAGAAAATAATCTTGAATTACACCTAGTGAACTTAAAATTTTATAGGTGAAATGAAGGCATGGAGCATGGGGTGATTTCTCTTCCACCCCCTCTTCCTTCTCTTCTCCACCCCCACTTCTAATCCCCATCATCATCATCAACCAGGAGCCTTCTACATACGCACCTCAAAGTAAGTGTACTTTACTGCATTTATTTTTACTTTGTATGTAATTTTCGGTGAGCTGGAACCAATTTCCCAAAATCCCATTGAAACAATGGTTTCAGTTAAGGAACGACCTTCTGGAACGAATTGTGTTTGTTAACTGAGGGACCACTGTATTTCAATGGGATATTGGGTAATTGGTTCCTGCTCACAGAAAAGTACAAACAAAGTATAAACAAAATGCAGTAAAGTACACTTACTTTGAGGTGTGTATGTATAAGTTTGCTGATTGATGATGATGATGAGAATTAGAAGTGGGGGGTGGAAGAGGAGAAGGGAGAAGAGAAGGAAGTGGGGATGGAGGAGAAATCGCCTTTCTTTGGACCCATGCTTGATGCAGTAATTTCATCAATAAAATTTTAAGTTCACTAGGTGTTATTCAAGATTATTTTATTTAAATCAACACTGCACTGTGCTATATATTAATTATCAATGTGTTAACTAAATTTCAGAATGACCAATAATTTTAATTTAAAAATGCAAAAATATTCAAGACACCAACAAAATCGATGTTTCCTCCACTGTAAACACAGTTAAACAGACGCTTTGGTGGGTGAGTCAAGCGGCTGATGGGCGCACAAAAAACTAGTTCCCTGTACTGCATATATTATCAATATGTTAACTAAATTTTAAAATGACTAATAATTTTAATATAAAAAATTGCAAAAATATTAAAGAGCACAACCTTCTTGATATTTACTCCACTGGAAACGAATGTAAACATAGAACCGATTACGGAGTACTGTATTGGCGGACTAGCTGATCAGGTGTAGCTCATAACAAAACGTGTTAGTCGTAAGGATTTTGTTAATCTATGTTTTGTTCGTTAACCGAATTGAAGATCCTTATGGGAGGTAATTCGTTAACCGAAATTTCGTTAATAAAACCGTTCGTTAACCGAGGGACCACTGTACTTTATGCACATATACATTATTGAAAAAATAAATAAATGATGACCATCCAACTTTTTGCAGTTTATAAATCTATTAATTCTAATTTCCATTCATTTTCATTAATGTATTTTATGCATTTCAAAAAGGACCCTAGCTATTAATACCAAGAAGCAGTACCCACACCCTCCAACATTTATTATTATATATTCTCGTATGATCAGCCTCTTATGGTGTATGATTTATCATTGATAAAATATTAAATTCAGTATGGATTAAGAAGATGGGGGAGGTTTGAGGAGGGGAGGGGGAACTGACCACATATCCCCCAAGAAGGTTTGTTGTCTCCTCAGGCCTGCCATTCCCACTGTAATAATTTTTACTTTATTTTTTATTTATTAATTAATAAAGATATGTTTACTGTAATAATCTGTGCTTAATAATACCTGTACCCTTCATATACAATACACCATAAGGCTGATCATTGGTAAAAAGGGGAGTGCCAGCCTCCCTGCTTGCACCTTGCCTCCCCCCTGTCTGCACCTTGCCTTCCCCCTGCCTGCTCCCTGTCTCCCCCCTGCTTGCTCCCAGCCTCCCTCCAACTCTCAGTCTCTCACACAAAAGACTGTATGTATGATGTGGTGTTGGGGTATTAATTAATGAATAATCAATATTGTATTGTTAATGACAGTTCAGTAGTTTGATGAATAGTAATGACAATTGTAGTACGCTGCTTTTCTTCATACATCTGTCATTGACGATGAAATATTTCTTATTTATTAATTAATACCACAACATCAACCCCAGACACCCTTAAACCATCAACATACCCCCATATAAATTTATGCGTGGTTAACTACGTGGTGGTGAATTAAAAGATCAGCTGTTGAGGAGCTTAGTGCTCGGCAACACTCGTGCATGTTACCAATCCTTTCCACCCCATCTCTCTATCACCCACACCTTTCTGCTTTCTCACTCCACATTTTAAAATGTTATGTTACTTAATGTTGAAGGGATACACTGTGATAATTGTAAGTATAAAAAATACTGTATTTTAGCCTTCATGTTTATTCAAGACATCTTCAGGTCCTGAGACCTACTAATCTCCCACCCAACAGTGGGTGACCTGACATGAAACAAGTTAGTAATATGAGACCACTGATGCCCCACCCTACCTCCACCTGACATTGTGTCAGGTCAGGTCAGGTCAGTTTCATGAGACCCACTAATCCCCCACAGCTCCAAGGAAGTGGAAAATACCAGTCTTTGCCTTAACACACAGCTTCATTCGTGACCATATCATATAGATTTTTAGTTTAGACTCTTGAAAAACTCCCCAGCACACAGAAACATTCTGAGGATGTGGGCTGGAGTTTCTCTGTGCAAAGGTGCATAGTTTAGACACTTGGAAAGTATTTCCAGTCACCGGAAATATTTCCGGGGATGGGGGATTTTTCCGGGTTTGAGAAAGTCACCCGGTTAGCCGGAAATCTCTCACTTCCGGAAGTGCTCTGCACCAATTGTTCAGAAGGTCAGAGCTACAAGTTTGGCTAATTTGTCTTTCGTTACTGTTATTTAAATGCTGTACACTGAAAAACTGGAATATTGATACAGTGGGGTATGCTATAACTAATGGATTCTACTACGAATATTCCTATAACGAACGTTTTTACCTATAAAATTGAGAATGCTATAACGAACGCAACTCCTACAGCGAACGCGGATGAATACGTGACTATTTCGCCTGGCGCATGAATATTGTTGTACCGCGACCCACAACAAGAGCGTCAGGCGCCATCTTTGTCTCATTGTGTAGCCAGTGCACCACTGTTATTGTTGACATTTCGTCTTTTGATGTGGAAATAGAGTTATTTGTATAAATATTTTGTTAAACAAGTGTACAATTGTAACAATGAATCGTCCAAAGCGAGTGAGAAAGCTCATAACTCTTGAAACTAAGAAAGAAATCATAAAGAAACGTGAGAATGGAACAAGCATTGCGAAACTTAGTGATGAGTATGGGATGGCTAAATCGACTATATGTACGATTTTGAAGAATAAACAGGAGTTGAAAACTGTGCAAGTGACTAAGGGAATCTCTAGACTTAGCAAAGCAAGGTGTAATGTGATTGAGGAGACGGAAAATTTACTCTTAGTGTGGATAAAGGAGAAAGAAATGGCAGGTGATAGCATTAGTGAAGCTATAATTTGTGAGAAGGCCAGACAATTGTTTGAGGACCTTAAAACCAAGACTCCCAGTGCAAGTGATAGTGATGTGCCAGTGTTTAGGGGTACCAAGGGGTGGTTTACTGGTTTCAGAAGGAGAAATAAATTACATAGTGTTGTGAGACATGGTGATGCTGCTAGTGCAGATAAGGAAGCAGCTAAGGAACACCATGACATTTTTTTGAATGTGATTAAAGAGGTAGGCTTTGTTTCTCAGCAGGTATTCAACTGTGATGAAACTGGACTTTTTTGGAAAAAAATTCCTCGCCGTACATACAATACAAGGGAGGAAACTTCTGTCCCTGGCCATAAGCCAATGAAAGACAGGCTTACCCTCCTTTTTTGTGCTAATGCTTCTGGTGACTGCAAAATAAAGCCACTCCTTGTGTGCCATGCAGAAAACCCCAGAGCTTTCAAAAACATTAGGAAGACCCTCCTTGGTGTTATGTGGCGGTCAAACCCAAAGGCTTGGGTGACCAGGAGTTTATTCTCTGAGTGGGTGATTGAGGTGTTTGGACCCAGTGTTCGGGAATACATCAGGGAGAATAATCTTCCACTGAAAGCTTTGTTGGTGATGGACAATGCACCAGCCCACCCTCCTAATTTGATGGTTGAATTGCCAGAGGAGTTCAACTTCATCACTGTGCACTTCTTGCCACCCAACACAACACCTCTCATCCAGCCCATGGATCAACAGGTAATTTCTAACTTTAAGAAGCTGTACACATAGGCACTGTTTAGAAAATGTTTTGCATCCACTTCTTCCAGTGATGTTAGTTTGAAGGAATTTTGGAAGAGTCGCTTCAATATAGCAGACGCTGTGTTTTTAATTACCTCAGACTGGAAAGAGGTTACTGTGAGGTGTCTTTGTGCTGCTTGGAGGCCATTGTGGCCTGAATGTGTGCTTCAAAGAGACTTTGAAGGCTTCGGAGAGTTAGAAGAAGAGGCTGTTGTTCATGAAATTGTGTGTCTGGGCAATTCCATCGGCCTGGAAGTGGATGATGTTGAGGAGTTGGTGGAAGAGCACAGTAAGGAACTGTCCACTGAGGAGCTGCTTGAGTTTCACAAAGAAGAAAATGAGACACTGAAGCGGAGCTTAACTTCTGAGGAGTCAGGGGAGGATGAGGACAAGGAGGAAAGCCGCATCATTCCAGCCAAAGATCTTAAGGATGCGTTCTTTAGCTGGAGCAAACTGTCTAAGCTTGCTGAGGATTATCATCCTAATGTTGGTTCTGTGCAAAAGGCCATCAGTGTGTTTAATGACAATGTTATGAACTACTTTTGGAAGGTCCAGAAATCAAGGTTGAAGCAGCCAACCCTGGATTCCTTCTTTAAAAAAGTAACAAAAGAACCTACAGACAAAGTGCCTGTAAGACAGTCACCAAAGAGGGCTCGGAAGGATGACTCCTCTCCTTCCACCTCTTCTCCATAATTCTCCCCTCCCCCTCTGCCTCCTGTCCTGCATGCTGAACAACACTAAGGTAAGATAAAGTACCGTATATTTTACATTTTCCACAGAACTTTTTCAGTGTTAAGTGGTTGTATTTGGGGGCCTGGAACGGATTAATCCAATAACGAACGAATGCTATAACGAACGAGGTTCTAGAACCAATTAGATTCGTTATAGCATACCCCACTGTACTTAGTTACTGTATATCAGATACTGTCCAAGTTTTGGAACTAGTTCATCAATAAATTGGGAAAATGTTTGTCATTTGTGTATTATTTACACCTTTGTGGCATGGCACTGCATATGTATTTTTTCAGTTTCAAATTAAATTTGTTAAGGAAATAAAACATTTTTAAGTGTTTTCACAATACTGTATCTACAAAGAAGATCCAAGAGTCTTATTACATGCCTTGAGTCCTGAGAAGATATATATTTCACATTCACAATAAAATTAAGGTTTCTGTTGAATCAGCCAATCTTATCTCGTGCATGTACAGTTAGCCTTCGTTATGCCTGCTTACTATTTTCAAATAATTTTAAATTTTCTATTAGTGTCGGAATCGGTAAAGCATCAGCCATTTCAAACGACTGTATGGTACAGTATCGATATTGGCAAAAATTTTGGTTCTGGTACATCCCTAGTAGAACCTCTATACACTGCACTTCAGTATACTGCAATTCACTTTTTTCTGACTGGGGGTGTTTTGGCCCACCCCTCTATTTACCAGAAATAGTTAAAAAAAAGTCTGGAAAATCTAGCATCAGTCTGGACAGTTATGTGTTTGTACATGTAGTTGAACATATGAGGCACTCAGCATTAGAAAGGGGTGAAGCAACACCCTGGCCAAAATGTGTTTTTTATGGATATCATTATTTTCACCTTTCCTCGACATGTTGGCGTTAGATGTAACCCTTTAGCTAGAATAGAAATATGGTAGAAAGTCCTTAAAAAATAAGGTTTGATTTCGTCTCTGGCCTGGAGCTAAGTATCTGGCTGTGCGCTCAGTCAAAGAAGGTGGCAACATCCCGTTCAGAGTGAGAGGAGCGCGAGCCAATGACAGCGTGCCTCCCTCGGACCATACCCCCTAAGACAGCCAATCACAGTGGATTTCCCCTTGCTACGTCACAGCTCCTTGGCCAATCCGCACGCCCAGATGTTGCCTCCTTGTTAGTTTTGGTGGGTTGTATAGCATAATGAAGTTCAGTGTACTTTCTACTGCCATTTTTGAAAACTTTTCGGCATAACATTGACGTTATTCGTGTTCCACGGGTGTGAGAAGTGCTGTGCAATATCTGCCCGATATTAGAGCAAGACTCGAGTTAGGCCAGGCCTTCTGGTGTGGGTTCAGGAGCCTTTTATTCCTGAGCGTGTGTTTAGTGACGACAGTGCTCACGAGGACACCCCAGGAATGCTTGGTGATAGTGATAGTGATTTTGGTATACAGTCAACCCTCGCTTTACGCGGTACCCTGCCGAACACGGAATGCTCACTTTCTGCGGTGTGTGTACCCTTTTACGCGGAGAGCGGCGCGAGCAGGGTGCGCACAAGGTCGCCCAGTCATCAAAACATTACCGAGTTCTTCACCCGCCACCCACCACAGCCGGCCCAAGTCAGTGATAGTGATAATGATAGTGAGGATATGGACTTATATGGACTTTGAGGGGTTTGACAAAGAGGCCCTGCAAGCCTCTGTGGTGGATAGTGACACAATTGATACAAGTGATACAGGTGAGGGCCAATAATTAATCTGCTCTCTGCCTCGGAACCAACCCCTCATCCCCGTGTGCCCAGCCATCTCTTCTACTTATGTAAGTGTGAAAAAACCTAATGTTATTGATATTTCTCTTAATTATTAATTGTGTGTGCATACCATCATAAAATTAAGAAGTTATTTTTACTACAACGTAGGTACAGTGACCCCTCGTTTAACGAACGCCTCGGTTAACGAAATTTCGGTTAACGAACTGCCTTCCATAAGGATCTTCAATTCGGTTAACGAACAAAAATTCGGTTAACGAATTTCTTACGAACCGACCTCAACATGTTTTCGCTTGCACTGACCGGGCAACCAGCTTTAGTATCAGTCCACCAATACATTAATCGGTTCTAGGGCTTAAATTTCTTACTATTTTAGTAAATATCAAGAAGTTTATTCTATTCAATAATTTTAAAAGTTTAATATTAAATTTTTTAGTCATTTTAACAATTATTGAACATAATTGAAGGTAAAGAAACTAGTTTCTGGCACGCCATCCAGCCTGTTAACGCACCATACAGGCGTCAGTCTTTGTGTCTTTTCAGTGGAGGCAACATACTGCTTGAGACTCTCTTCAACTAAATGCTTTTTTCTGTGTTTCCAAGCAAATTATTGGTCATTTTGAAATTTATTTTGCATATTGACAATATATAATGCAGTGCAGTGTTGATTTAAAGAAAATAATCTTGAATTACACCAAGAGAACTAAAATTTTATGGGTGAAATGGCGCCATGGGGTGACTTCTCTTCCACCCCAATGCCTTCTCTTCTCCCTTCTCCTCCTCCACCTCCCACTTCAAATGCACATCATCATCATCCAGGAGCCTTCTACATACACACCTCAAAGTAAGTGAACTTTTCTACCATTTTTGTTGAATTTCGGAAATTTTCGGTGAGCTGGAACCAATTACCCAAAAACCCATTGAAACAATGGTTTCGGTTAACGAACTTTTCGGTTAACGAACGACCTTCTGGAACGGATTGAGTTCGTTAACCGAGGGGTCACTGTATTGTGTCTGAAAAGGTGGAGTTTGGGGGTCGGCCCGGTCTCTATTTCAATTAATCCCATATGTTATGTTGTTCACTTTTCGTGTTTCTCACTTTACGCGGGCCGCCGTGGGTTCAATTGACCGCATAAAGTGAGGGTTCACTGTACTCATAATACAAAAAGTGACTGCTGTGTGTTCCGGTACAGGGTTACGTGCCATGCACTGATGGCAATAATGACGATGAAAGTGAGTCTAGTGGTAACAATCAGTGACACTAGTGTATCACAACAAGAACATACAGACTGTGAGGAGGTATAAGTGGACAGTGATGAGACAGAGTGATGAAAGTGAGCCTGACCCAATGAATGCTAGTGAAAGTGAGCGATTTTTAGAGAGTGCAGAGAAAGACTTTGGTCAGTACGTGACTGATTATAACCAGGCCATTAAAGTTATACGCACTCCTCAGGATTTATGTAACTTCAAGTTACTGCGATCTTTGGGGATAATAAAACGAAGGAACTAAACAGAGTAAGATTGTAATACTATTATCATAATACTGTTTCTACCAAAGATTATGTAAACTTTCTTCACCTTTGTATCCGTATGTTAATTCCGTTGGGGGGGGGGAGTGTAGTGGTGTTTCCTTATTATTACACACTATTATACTTAACAATATTTTAAATTTCTGGCTAATAATAGAGACGATAAGATAAATACTGATAGGGGTTGGGGGGGGTGTAAGACGAGTGCTGTTTTTGGTGATCATTAACTTGTTTTACAGTATTAGCCCACAATAATAAGAAAATTTTGCAGAAAAATGCAATTATTGTTTGTTTGAAGAGCAAACAACTGTACATCACGGGTAGTTATTCTCATTCAACTCGCGATAAAATAATAACTATTCACAGTACTAACTTGCAGTTTTCACAGTTCGCTAGGAGAGGGAATGAGCTGCACGATAAAAAAAATAATCCTCTACCTTAAATAACAAAAGTTATGGTTGTTTGAACTAAGAAAAACTTTAAACACGTCTTTCTCAACTTTATGAATTTGGCGCTTCACCCCCTTCTGATGCGAGCGGCTCGTGTGTGTGGGTTTTGTGCATCATGCATCTCAATCTGAGTCCTGCCTTCATATTTTTGGTATAACAACGCATTCAAACTGGGTTGATGAAGTGATTAGCAGGCTAGAAAAAGAAACAAAGTCGCTTAATAACGGCCACTGCACTACCAGGCACAAGTGAACAGCTGACCTGTTCCTATTATGGATTTTCATATTTTTTTAAATGCTAGTAAAAAATAATTTTGGTCACAAATATTCACTATACGTGATTTGCGGAAATCAGTCATATAAAGAGCGAGCATGTAAAGTAACTTCAATGCTACCTGGAAAAATTTTTACATGGAGGAAAGCGCTGATTGGCCGTGAGTGTATGTGGGTATGTTGCTTATTGTTGGAGAGACTGTAAACGAGTAAGGCTGCTGTCAGCGAGTCCTGAGTGTTCTGTCTCTTAACTTCGCCTTGTACTGTATTATGGATTTCCATATTTATTCCGTGAAAATGCTTTTAGTGAACTTAAAACCCTTCAATATTTTTGTATCTTGGTCGTGTCTAGATCACGTCCACATAATAAAAAGATTTGATGTGTATGAAACTAGGTTCACAGAATTACTTTATATGCAGCCATCAGATAAATAAGGTAAGAATTTTGTTAAAATAGCTTATACAATACTGTAGTATATATTAGGAAAGTCTTGATAAGGTTATCGAAGCTTCTGTTGGTTTTCCTTTGTGTTTAAACTCACATTTTCCCTCTGCTTCAAAGCCCTGCCCACTTTCAAGGAATTCATTTTCATTGCTAAGGTTAAAGTGGTCATACCTCAAAAGTAAGTACAGGTATTAGGGCCAATTCTTTCAAATCGCAATGAAAAATATAAGAAAAAACTGTCGGTAATAAAATTCCCATTTGGGCATAAAATGAATCTTAACCATTTTTTTTAGTTGTGTGGACAACCTGGAGTTGCTGAGTGTTATCTCTACATGCTGTGTGTAGTTAAATTATTATTATTAACTGTATTATATTTTTTACTTTTCAGAACAAATTTCTGATCATGGCAACAGATGGTTCAATTGGCTTATATTGTTGGTACCAACAAGTAAAGAGAAAAGGTAAGAAAAGAGTTATTTGTGTATGATTGACTGTGCACTATAACAGCCTCTGTTAACTGCTGAAACTTTTTCAGTGTGGTAGAAACAGCTGGCCCATAAGCTACGCCCCACGTCTATAGCTACAAATAGCTCATTGGTTCCCCTGAGCGTATTTATAGCAACATTTTATGATAAATATTGAAAAATTTCTAGCATCCTCTCTGAAGTGCTATTGCCTTGAAATCATCTGCATTTTGATAGTTCAGATATTTGACATTATGTTAGGTAATAACAAGTCTGCTTACCAGTTGTGAACACATTTAGTTTGAATTTTCTATGAACCAATCAGCTATTAGTATAGAAAAGGGGTGTGGCTTATGGGTCAGGTTAGTGTGGAAATACTACAGTGTCTGATGAGAATTGTTGTGGTACTGTAATACTGTGTGTAATATACAGTGTATACAGTGGTCCCTCGGTTAACGAGCGCCTCGGTTAACGAGATTTCGGTTAACGATTTACCTTTCATAAGATTCTTAACTTCGGTTAACGAGCAATCCCTCGATTAACGAGTTTTTTACGAGCCGACTTCAACATGTTTTCGCTTGCATTTGGCGGTCCACCAGCTGTAGTATTAGTCCGCCAATACAGTAATCGGTTCTAGGGCTTAAATTCCTTACCCTTTTAGTAAATATCAAGAAATTTATACTATTCAATAATTTTAAAAGTTTAATATTAAATTTTTTAGTCATTTTAACAATTATTGAACATAATTGAAGGTAGGGTCACTAGTTTGTGGTACGCCATCCAGCCTGCCAACACAGCATACAGGCGTCAGTCTTTGTGTCTTTTCAGTGGAGGTAACATCTTGCTTGAGACTCTCTTCAACTAAACGCTTTTTTTCTGTGTTTCCAAGCAAATTATTGGTCATTTTGAAATATATTTTACATATTGACAATATATAATGCAGTGCAGTGTTGATTTAAAGAAAATAATCTTGAAATACACCAAGAGAACTAAAATTTTATGGGTGAAATGGTGCCATGGGGTGACTTCTCTTCCACCCCAATGCCTTCTCTTCTTCCTTCTCCTCCACCCCCATTCTAATTCCCATCATCATCATCCAGGAGCCTTCTACATGCACACCTCAAAGTAAGTGAACTTTTCTACCTTTTTTGTTGAATTTAGGCTATTTTCGGTGAGCTGGAACCAATTACCCAAAAACCCATTGAAACAATGGTTTCGGTTAACGAGTTTTTCGGTTAACGAGCAACCTGCTGGAACGAATTGTGCTCGTTAACCGAGGGACCACTGTATATATCAGGTTCCAGTGTGACTATTTGTCTGTCACACCACACCTCAGCCACAGGGAAGCTTCATGAACAAAATTACCTACTTTTGTTTGTTTTATTTTCATTGTTTGTCCATTTTCTCAGGTTGTATCAAAGTAATATTGCTGAAATTAGTGTAGCTGTATTGCCATAAAATAATGCTATGATTATGTTATAAATGTTTTTATTTGTGGAATCATTATTATTTTATGCATTAATTGCTCTACCAAACACAAAGACAGCCAGACAGACTGACGACCGACTGGCGAGTGTTGCCAAGCACTTTTTTATGATAAATTATGCAAATAAAATATTCTAAATTAATTATTTATAGCAAATAATTATTAAGATCAGTAAATACATACATTAATGGCCACCTTGCACACAAAGACGACCTGAAAATAGCTTCTAAGTGCGTAGGGACCACGAGCGTCAGCTGTCAAACCAACACTGTCTCCTTATCTCCCCTCCTACCTGCCTCCTTCCCTCCCTCTGTACAGTCAAGAAAATTTCTAGAGGGTCAATATATAGTTATTCTTGCTTAATTTTTATTGTTTTATCATTTTAAAAGGTTAAAAATTATTTTTGGAAAAGTTGATTTTTCTCGATTTACCCCCGCGTGGGGAGTACTACCACCAGCACCCTAACCCGGGGCTTAAGGGTTAAGGGTTAATTAATACATACATATTTTTTTACATTAATTTTACTACAGCAACAACCAGGGTCTTATTTTCTTCAGTTTACGATGGATAACTGACGTTATGGGTGTAAACACATGACAACAACAATGCTGTTTCGTCTCCTCTTGTGTGTTTTAACCTGTAGTTGGTCATTAATGTTCAAGTACGAGATTGCTGATGTTACTATCTCTGTTTAATCACGTACTAGACGTTTTCCAAGTAACTTTTCCCGTGCATTTGAAACCGAGTGCAGCTACCATAATCTGTTGGTTGGTGGTGTCTGGCATCTTGCGTAAAAGTTTCTCGCCACTCAGCCTTGAGGGGACACCCCCTGTGGGCTCCACCCTCCAATCTCTCCCCACAGTCAAGGCTCCAGGGGATTACACAGTAGTCTCGAATTCTCGATAGCCATGGCATGTGAATGTAACCGGTCACCCAATCAGGATGAGATATACAGGGCACGCTGAATTATATGGTAGAGGTGAAGATGAGCATGGTATTGACAGAGAGGCATGTATTGATAGTGATGTTGAAGGTGATGATAGTGATAGTGATCCGTACTACGTGCTTGAACAGAAGGAAAGAGACGACGACGATGATGAGTGGCAAATGGAGGAGAGAGGGTTGCTGTCCTCCCCATCTCCAGGAACATCCAGTACTCCCTCCATTTCACCTACCACTTCCAGTCTCACTGCATGGTTACATCCACCCAATACATGTCAAAACAAGAGGGTAAAGTCACCTGTTTCCTCATGATCAACCAGCCCACATGATGAAGATAATCCTGACTCATGACCACACTCGATCTCCAATAGCCCCACCACAAACCAACCCCCACGTGGCGGACAACAACGCATCCGTAACTCCTGCCCCAGATGACGGGCGCCAACTCTGTGCTTCTGCCAGCGTTAGTCCTGCCGGCTTGGATTGATGGGGCGAATTTTGATGCATCAAACATAGGAATAAAAATACTGTACAAGAATTCATAGCAAACAGCCGGGAGAGGGCATTCCTAGTCTTCGTGATGTTGATTGGGATTGTGAGGAAAAATAATTATAGGGATTACTGGAGCACGGACTGTCTCATCCAAACACCGATTTTTAGCAGTCATGTCAGTGAACAGATTTGCCAATATATTGCGAGGACTTCACCTTTTGACAACCTGCAGGGCTTCCTGAATGAAAACAAGTGTTTTATCCATACAGTACCAGAATGTCGTCTTTGATGAGAGCCTGATGTTGTGGAGGGGGAATATTGGGTTTTGCCAGTATATTCCCTCTAAGCACCACAGGTTTGGCCTGAAATTGTTTGTAATTTGCAACTGCAAGACTGGCTTCATGCTAGATATTGTACTCGACACCAGAAATGCAACGGAAGTGACTGATGATATGAGCCTGGGAATGGCAGCAGCTGTTGTAAAGACTCTCATGGCTCCGTTTCTCAACAACAACCACTGCCTGTATGTGGGTAACTGGTACACGGGGCCTGCTTTATTTGAGGAGCATGTGGGACAGTAAAGAGTGGGAGGAAGCACATGCCACATTTTGATCTACCAAACAAGGGAGATGTAGCTTACAAGCAAGCCAAGCATTTCCTGGCCATTATATGGAAGGACAATATTCAGGTGTAAAATAGAAGGCAAAGATGATTTCTTGGATTTACTTGTGCAGGCAGTCGTACAGAGCTTGAGATGTGTACTGAACCAATGATAGTCGGGCACTGATCCTCTGACCAGGATCCGTACCCCCAGGTGACGGATGTCACCCTCTAAGCACACATGTGCATTGATACACAGGGTAGCAAAGTAGTACCTGGTGAATGCGTACATAACATGACATGACAGACAACCAGGCACATACATACATGGTATACATAACAATGCATAAATACATGATGTACAGTAGTTAAAACAACTATCTGTGCAGGTGGGGGTCGATATGCTCTGAAATTTTCCATGTGACTAGTGACATCTCGGGGGTAGCCTGTCCTCACTCACCGCCATTCAGCACCCATCACAGGAGGTGTGTTACCATATGGGAATAACTTATCAGTTATACGTATATGTAATTATTGTCTCACAGTTTAGGGAGACAGTTGTTACCGCTCCTGATATATGGTTTACGTAGTAATGTAGCATACATGGGCTATGGTTGCAGTGCATGATTCGTTTTGACACTTTATTGCCATCTAATAATCAAATCATGAGACCGAATTCATTGATTATGAACCTTGTTCACGAGATGCTCCATTGCTGATTATGAACCATATCAGAGCCAACATGTGATGATTTTATGTTTCTCATGCCACTCGTCATGGAAGCCTCACAGGAAATGCGGGGAGCTATTGTCGCCCTGTACAATGAGGGTCACAGCATTTCTGAAATTGCCCGGCGGGTCGGTATCCACCGGAATACCGCCTCTATGGATCAGGCGATACCGAGAGACTGGAGCTACAGCTGATCTGCAATGGAGCAGCAGCACTACCCCGGAGGAGGACCAGGTTGATTGGTTTTATTTGTAATCATGCCGTAATTTAGGGTAAATATGTGGTAAACAAGGTTTAAAACAAGACAAAAAAAATTGTGACTAGTATCTATTAGTAGGGCCTACATTTATTCGTGGTATTTCACTTAACCAGAACAAAGCAGCTGCTTTTGAGGCCGATCCGTTCACAACCTCTGCAAGCATACGCCATGACCTGGCCCTGCAATGCAGCACTCAGACAGTCCGAAACCGCCACATGGAGGCCAGAATGGAATATGCACTTGAGTATGCTGACAAGGAAGACAGCTTTTGGGACAGAGTAGTATTTTGTGATGAAAAAACCTTTTGCACTGACAGTCCCACATCTAACCGAAATGTTTAGCGGATAGTCAGTAGGGCTTTTGCAGCGCCATGTGTGTTCTGGTTTGCCTTTGATTATACAGTATATATATATATATATATATATATATATATATATATATATATATATATATATATATATATATATATATATATATATATATATATATATATATATATATATATATATATATATATATATATATATATATATATATAAAATTTACTACTAGTCAATAACCAGAGGGCCTTATAGAAATCTGCGCTATGAACAACAGAACATATAAGGGATTAATTCCAATAGAAACCCCGCCCAATTTAAACTCACTTTTTTGAAGGCACATACCTATATAGTAAAATAACATCTTAATTTTATGATGGTACATGCACAATTATACTTTGAGAAGGAGAAAGTATCAGTCGCCAAGTTAATGTCCATATTCAATGGACTCAACTCTCACACCACAGCCACAGTCGTATCAGATGGTCGGTCGTCCTCCCCCACCCCCACCTAACCGGCCCTGGGACAACCTCAAATCTAAGTTAGGAAATATATGATATTGTTGACTCAAAGACCAGGAATATTTTGAATATAGAATGTCATATAATTTGGACAAAAGATACCATAGTTACCTAGAGAAATTATCTAAAAATTGTAAGAAGCAAAATATATGATGTTTATATTCAAAATGATCACTCAAATTATAAGAATCAGCAACAATAAATTATATTCTGACCAATTTGTATGAATTTTTGAGCTAAAACAGCTCAGTTAATAAAAAAATAATTCACGACACTACTCTGTCAACTCCCAAATCTTTGCTTCCAACCAGTCCCAACCCCACCACTTAATCCTTCCGGTTTTTAACATTTAGTATTAAATAATACCTTTAGATTAAATAGATAAATATACTGATAAAGACTGTATTTTGAATATAAATGTCATATATTTGGACAAAAAGATAATTATGTTACCTTAGAGAAAATTTCCTCATTAAAAATTGTAAGTTTAAAGGATGTTTATATTCAAGATCACCAAATAAGAACAACAATGTAAATTATATTTTGACCGGTAATTGTATGAATTTTATGAGCTAAAAACAAAATATCTTCAGAATACACCACACGGTAACAGATGGTCGTCGTTCCCCCACCAACCGGCCTAAGGAGATGTGGATACCAATTTTTTATTAAATAATATTCCTCAAACTAAAGTTAGGATATTATATTGACATGATTCCTTGAAGACGAGAATATTTGAATATAAATCATATATTCTGGACAAAGATACTACATCTAGAGAGAAAATTTTATCTTAAAAAATTGTGTTTAAAGCAAAATATATGATGTTTATATTCAAAATGATCACCAAATTATAAGAATTCCAGCAATGTAAATTTAGTATCTGGCCCGTACCCAGGCGCTGAATTTAAGAGCTGGCAAATGTGGTAAAAGCAGGAATCTAAAAATATGCTCGACACCTTCACCGCTGAGCATAGAAAAATCATGAAAGTTCAGCTAAGGCACCAGACATGCGGTAAAATATATGAAACCCAGGCGTAAACTTTTATATATATATAGCAAAAAAGGTATATATATATATATATATATATATATATATATATATATATATATATATAAAGAAAGAGAGTAAAGAAAGAGCAGATATATATATATAAGGAGGCAGGTGAGAGATATATATATATATAGAGAAGGTATATAAATCATCAGATCTGGTGCCGATAAATCAAGTTCACAAGGCCAGATTCAACATCTTCAGTTAGAGAGAGACAAATCATGGGCAAGGGCACAGTAGAGAGCACTGAACCACAATGGTCAGTAATAGTAATAATCTTCTACTAACTTAAATATAACGTTGGTGTCAGGTTAGATGTGGTCAACGCCTTTCAATCTTTTGAATACAAATTGTCCGAAGCCGCTATATCACCAAATTCATGTTGAATGTTTCAGTGTTTTATCAAGACTAGATTCATGATGTTCTACCATCAATTACATGGTATTATTGAGAGAGGGTTAATCATCAATGCGCAATGCTTGTTATCCTCAAATGAACAAACAGAGTATTGACTGGCCTGTCCCACCTGTATTTAGGTACAACTTAGTTGTACCACAGAAATGATATTATATTCTGCAAGAACTTTATAAATGCAAACCACAATTGAAGTTGCTTTAAAGTTCTTTTGATTAACATTTGTTTAACAGTATTGAGTTTAAATGCCACTACTGATCGTCCAGGTTTTAGCCAGCAGGAATGTGAGAAAGTAGAAAATGAAGATATTTAGATTTATATCGCGGCTGATCAGTTCTATAAAAGTTTTGTAAGTATCGTTTGAAGTTTTAATGTCTATGAAAGATCTAGGTATTTAAGGTTTGAGTCAATATATATATTTGTGGTTCATTGATGAATTGCAAATTTCAACGAAAAACATTGCTGAAAATACTGACTGTTTGACTTATTATGTAGGGCAGAATAATAATGAATGTATGAACACACATTAGTTGGTTTATAACACTTAAACTCAAAAGTGTTACCTATTCTGTGTATCAAGACAGTCTAGAATGGCACTTACAGTCATGCTCTAATCAGTGGGTTCTGATCTAGGGTTGGTTAGCACAGAAAGCTTAGGTCCTCACATGCCAGAGGACAGGGTCAGACATCATCAACATACGCCCAAACCAGACTGCTGAGGGTAAATATTACTTAATAGTTTTTTTCAAAGAATTCCATATATAGGTTGCTTACAGGGATTAACGCATTGCCCAAATTTTGATATTCCCCATTGAATCTGAATTTGTAACCTTACATAATATGAGCGGCGCGTCGCCTTTCGAGACGCAGTGAAATGTTATCCAGGAATTGGGTGAGGAAATTTAGTAAATCATCAACTGGGACCTTTTAGAAGAGTGACGTACATCGTTGACCAGTTTAAAAATCATGATTAATGTGTGTTATTGAGATGACAACCAGATCCCATATTATTCTTTGATATTGAGCAGAAATGTTGCCAACTAGGATTTAGTAAAAGAGACTAACCATTTAGATAGTTTATAAGAGATTAATCTAAACTAGAGCTAATGGGATGGGGTCTTTGCTGTTATTGGGCTTGTGGTCTTGATTGCCACCGCACATGCAGCAAGGTGGCAGTGAGGATCGCTGGAAGTGATGTTTAATGAGAGAAGGACTATCTATCTAGGAGATATAGTCATCTCTTTGTTTAAAACCACTGTGTTGGTTTTTTATCTATAGAGTGACATAGATCCCTATTTTTCTTAAGGGCTTGACTTGGTGGAACTTATCAGTTGGAACACAAGGTTTGTAATACAGATGTACATACACACCTTATGACATGTTCATCACTTTGTTTCATTGATTCCAAATTGCAGGTTGGTACACTGTCGACTTTGTTAGGAACCATCGTAAACCATATATCACAAGGCATTGGTTCAGATAGATTCAATAAAGACAAGAATCCTAGAAGATTTGTTGATGATGAGGACCCAATTAACTCACACCTCGATCACTGTAAATTATATCAGAATAGGAGACCAAATTGCCACCCCAGACTGTCTGACAAGGGAATAACACTTTTGTCAGACAGAAACCAACCAATGTTCATATACATCTATATTCTGCACAGTGCAACAGTCGTGTTTTTCAAATAAAGCGACGGCCTGATAACTTGCAGTCCTAAATTAATTACTGAGAATACAACAAACATATATACAATATTACCCAAACCCAACAATTCTAGATCTTCATAGACAAATGCTTAAATATTACCAAGAAACTTTATGGTGGAACCATCCTAAGCCCATATGACCATAAGATATAAATATAACTATATATTCTGTTAAAAACCTGAACGTCAATGAAATTATGCACTGTTAAACAAATGCAATCAAGAACTCTAACAACACAGAAGTTCTCAAAGAATGTATATAAGATTCAACCCTGTGAACAGACAGAAACCGCAAATGCTCTGTCGAGGATAAATTGATCGATAATGCCCCACAACATATCCAATTGATAGTAATTATCGCAGAATTCAGTCTATTAAAACACACCGGCAATGCGCGGCCGCCAGCGACAATACCAGCAAAGACGGTAGCGCCCGGGCCGGACCATTCACAGGTATATTTAAAGATTATGTGGGTTTATTACTCAACAGAATTAATTATTGTGTGGGACCTGGTTCACCCTCCTCTGTATATATATATACACCTGTGATTTGTATTACTCTAGCACACCCCTGAAGATGGAATTACACGAAAGCGCTACAGGTTGGTCAGCATGCCATATATATATATATATATATAGGGTATACATAGCGTCAATACAATAGAAAATTACCCCACGGTCAATTGAACCCACAGAAGCAGGAACAGAAATGAACAACAACAGAACATATGAGTAATCTTAATAGAGATCACAGCACCTCCCAAAACCCATTTTTTTTTCCTAATAATAATAATTTATGTTCTAGTAAAAATAACATCTAATTTATAGATGGTTACGTAATGGTTTTGAGAAATATGGTCACTAGTTAATAACCATTCAAATAATGGACTCCAACTCCTCCCCTCTCACACCACACCTGCTGGACTAACCAAAGATATACGATTCCTTAGAATAGGGGAATATTTTGAATGTACCATATATTTTGCACAAAAGATAAAAACATTTGGTTTTGTGTAAAACCAAATTATTAGATCTAGGTATGGCTCCACACGGCACCATGATGTTTATAGTTCAAAAAATGATCATTTGTTAGTTCCAGCACAAGAGTCTGTATAAATTTTAAGAGCCAAACATAAAGAAATATTCAAGGACACTATCTGTCAATCAACATTCCTAGCTGTGGTCAGGTTTTCCCTCCCCACACATTAGAAAATATGATACCAACTGGCTCAAGGGACACCTGAACGCCAGCTTATCATATACCGGTACCAGAGCGAACCTCACCTCTAACACGGATTTCCACATACTCGGTGAGTGTCCGCCTCGACGCTATTTTAGGATTTGCCCTGACCACCCCTGCCTGACTGCCTGTTTTAGCTCATAAAATTCACATACAAATTATTACAGTAATTCTTACATTGCTAGAATTTTTATAATTTATAGGATTATTTTGAACATCATATATTGCATTAGACATACAAATTTTAGATAAAATTTTTTTTTTCTCAGAAAATCCAAGTTAATTTTTTAGCAAAAATATACAGATTATTTATAGTTCTGGTCTTACATGAACCAGCAATGTCAATTATATTATCCCAATCCTAGATATTATTTATTAAAATTAGTGGTTATCCCCTGGGACGGTTGTAGAGGACCCACCCACCATTACCTGTTAAGAATTATTTTTTATTAACCGAAGATATTTTGTTTTAGCACCATATTGTAAAATTGACCGTCTGAACATAATTTACATTGCTGGAATTTTACAATTTGGCGATCAGCTTCTGAATAACCGA